>NW_025110146.1:543530-669319 GCF_011392965.1 Frieseomelitta varia
TGTATCAGGAGTATATGACAATCGAGAAGGTGGCACGACAAGGCCACGCCTCCTGCCGTTCTCCTGATACATAGGTATATCGTGCAAAATTCAAGTGGGGATATCTCGAGAACCAGAAGCTCTTAACTCGCTGAAATTTCGCACAATGTATCAGGAGTATATGACAATCGAGGGAGTGGCACGACAAGGCCACGCCTCCAGCCGTTCTCCTGATACAAAGGTATTTCGTGAAAAATTCAAGTGGGAATATCTCGAGAACCAGAAGCTCTTACTCGCTGAAATTTCGCACATTGTATCAGGAGTATATGGCAATCGAGGAGGTGGCACGACAAGGCCACGCCTCCTGCCGTTCTCCTGATACATAGGTATTTCGTGAAAACTTCAAGTGGGAATATCACGAGAACCACAAGCTCTTACTCGCTAAAATTTCGCACAATGTATCAGGAGTATATGACAATCGAGGGAGTGGCACGACAAGGCCACGCCTCCAGCCGTTCTCCTGATACAAAGGTATTTCGTGAAAAATTCAAGTGGGAATATCTCGAGAACCAGAAGCTCTCACTCGCTGAAATTTCGCACATTGTATCAGGAGTATATGACAATTGAGGAGGTGGCACGACAAGGCTACGCCTCCGGCCGTTCTCCTGATACGTAGGTATTTCGTGAAAATTTCAAGTGGGAATATCACGAGAACCAGAAGCTCTTACTCGCTGAAATTTCGCACAATGTATCAGGAGTATATGACAATCGAGGGAGTGGCACGACAAGGCCACGCCTCCAGCCGTTCTCCTGATACAAAGGTATTTCGTGAAAAATTCAAGTGGAAATATCTCGAGAACCAGAAGCTCTTACTCGCTCAAATCTCGCACATTGTATCAGGAGTATTTGACAATCGAGGAGGTGGCACGACAAGGCCACGTCTCCAGCCGTTCTCCTGATACATAGGTATTTCGTGAAAAATTCAAGTGGGAATATCTCGAGAACCAGAAGCTCTTTCGTGCTGAAATTTCGCACATTGTATCAGGAGTATATGACAATCGAGGAGGTCGCACGACAAGGCCACGCCTCCTGCCGTTCTCCTGATACATAGGTATTTCGTGAAAAATTCAAGTGGGAATATCTCGAGAACCAGAAGCTCTAACTCGCTGAAATTTCGCACATTATATCAGGAGTATATGACAATCGAGGAGGTGGCACGACAAGGCCACGTCTCCTGCCGTTCTCCTGATACATAGGTACTTCGTGAAAACTTCAAGTGGGAATATCTCGAGAACCAGAAGCTCTTATTCGCTGAAATTTCGCACATTGTATCAGGAGTATATGACAATCGAGGGAGTGGCACGACAAGGCCACGCCTAAAGCCGTTCTCCTGATACAAAGGTATGTCGTTAAAAATTCTAGTGGGAATATCTCGAGAACCAGAAGCTCTTACTCGCTGAAATTTCGCACATTGTATCAGGAGTATATGACAATCGAGGAGGTGGCACGAGAAGGCCACGTCTCCAGCCATTCTCCTGATACATATGTATTTCGTGAAAAATTCAAGGAGGAATATCTCGAGAACCAGAAGCTCTTACTCGCTGAAATCTCGCACATTGTATCAGGAGTATATGACATTCGACGAGGTAGCACCACAAAGCTACGTCTTTAGCCGTTGTCCTGATATGGAGGTGTTTCGTGAAAAATTCCAGCGGGAATATCTCGAAAACCAGAAGCTCTTACTAGCTGAAATTTCTCACATTGTATCAGGAGAGTACGGCAATCGAGGAGGTGGCACGACAAAGCCACGTCTTCAGGCGTTCTCCTGATACATAGGTATTTCGTGAAAAATTCAAGTGGGAATTTCTCGAGAACCAGAAGCTCTTTCTCGCTGAAATTTCGCATATTGTATCAGGAGTATATGACAATCGAGGAGGTGGCCCGACAAGGCCACGCCTCCTGCCGTTCTCCTGATACAGAGGTATTTCGTGAAAAATTCTAGCGGAAATATCTCGAAAACCTGAAGCTCTTTCTCGCTGAAATTTCGCACATTGTGTCAGGAGCATATGGCGATCGAGGAGGTGGCACGACATGGTTTTATGTCAGGCGTGTCTCCTAATACGGGGCTTTCTTGCATTAACTTCGGGCGGGCACGATAAGTATCTTATGGTTAAATGTTTTGTATTAGGAGAAGATTTTGCTCTTAGTTTTTCTAATGGTTTACTTATGAACTAATTATTCCTACAGTCCTGTTTAGATCGTGGAATAAAGTATGAGAAGAAATTTGCACGATCTAAACTGAACTGTAGGTTGCGTAGTTCTTAGCTTGATATCGTTTTAGAAACATTAAAGTTTTTAAAACGCTATCAATTACCAGGTCTCACCACGAGGAGGTGACTACGCACGAGACCCGCCCCTGGTCCTAATCCCAACCACCCTCCATTACATACAAATAACTCGGTATTCTTAAGGAATGCAGAGATTTTATTCTACTTTGCCCGGGATTTCGTACAAAGGAGACAAATGTTTCATAGTTCAATCTCAAGCTTAAGTCTAAATCTTAACTCTAAAGCGCATGTATGAGATTGAACTATGGAAATCTATCTCCCGAACAACGATCGCGTTAACAATCATAAAATATATACACTCATACAATCATACATTATATAAGTCACATACATCATACATACATCATACATTACACACGTTATATACGATCATACGTTACATACATTGCGTACAATCATACATTACATACGAATGCAAGTCGTACAATATGTCGCAATCACTCTCAGCCTTTCATAACCATTCACTTGTCCAACATGAAAATTACACAATAATTGTACAATAATTCGTAGCCCTAACAGCGCATTCTGTATCAAAAACACGTTTATCGAACTTTGAACGAAATAAGGAATACGAAACTATCGACACGTTTCAATACCGTGCTTTGCAAGGGATATAACGCGAAATGAAGCCAATGCACTAGAGTAGAGTTTCCAGCTTTCGTTGTCGGTGTTAAGCGGGATTTGAATAGAACTATTTTTTAAAATCAGCCGGAATACCGTAGCATTCCAGCGTAGCTTTTGTTTATACTTTAATACAATGATACAAAAATTTTAAAGACTTACGTTTAGTTGATGTAATGTAACTGAACTTGAGGAGTTTGGGGATGGCCCTTTTATACTTGTTTTATCGGAGTTTTGGGCAAGGGTGGGATATTGTTATCGTTATTTTGTTAGTGAATGAGTCGTCGTTACAGCCAGTACGTGATTCATAGTTACATAATACATGGTTACAGTCGGTGTGCCAAATCGAGGTCCGAGCACTTAGAGGCAAGTAGTCTAGTTCAACCCTCAACGACACAGTGTGTCGTTCCGTAGAACCACTAGAGTCGGATTACAAAGGACTAGACTACATGAACCTCACCTCGTTCGATTCGACGAAGACGAGGCTGCAGTTCCCCGATTTGACACACTAACGACGATTGTTGGTAGCTCTACTCTAGTGCAATGACTGTAACGATAGTAACAAAGAACGAAAGAAGAGAGGAGGGGAGGGATTCCTAATTTCGTCTCAAGTTAAATAAACGTGTCTTTGTACAGAATGCGCTCACAGTGAATTTACAAATATTAACTATCTTATAATTAACTAAAACTAAACGCACGCAACTTAAAACTAAACGCACGCCACGCATCCCACGATGTCCTTGCGGAATCTCTCGTCGTCCATCGGTGGCCCGCTGAGGGCTTAATAATATACTTATCAACTAATTGTCCCACAATCATTCAATCATACAATACATACAATCATACGATACATACAATATATACAATCATACAGTCACACAGTCATACAATCATACAATCATACGATACAATCATAACAATACATAATTAAAACTAAACGCACGCAACTTAAAATTAAGACGCACGCATCCCACGATGTCTCTGCGAAATCCCTCGTCGTCCATCGGTGGCCCGCTGGGGGCCCAATAGTTTACTTATTAACTAATTGTACCTACAGTTCAGTTTAGATCGTGAAATAAAGAAAGAAAGGAATTTTCACGATCTAAACTGAACTGTAGGTTGCGTAGTTCTTAGCTTGATATCGTTTTACAAACATTACAGTTTTACAGTTTTACTTTAATGTTTGTAAAACGATATCAATTACCAAGACCCACCACGTGGAGGTGACTACGCACGGGTCTCATTGTAATACATTGTAAATTAGTACTGTTTTATATATTTATGACACGAGTTTCAACTTGTATTGAATTTAAGTAATTTGTTTGGAAGAGGAAAAGATGTGCGTAATTCTCTACTCTATTGACTAAGATATTGAATAAATATTCTTGTTTGACAAATTAATAAATTATTATTTATTTAATAATTAATTAAATTATTTTCTCTAAATTATTTTCCTAATTATAGATTCAAAGAGAATTCCTGGAAGTATCTAATAATATTTAAATAGCAATAGTATTATTAGACTAATATATCTATGTACATGCAGAAATATAACTTTATATTATGGTAATGATTAAAGCGTGGTTACTATCAAAGTATATCTTGTACGACTACGATACAATTCATGGCAACTGATCTCAAGGTCAAATAATCATGATGATGATGAAAATAATTATATGATAATAAATGTAATTAAAATAATTCGTTAATTAGGCGAAACAATTAATTACAATTTCTTAGATATGTATTAGTGGCTCGATTTTACAAATGATTAATTAAAATTTTTAAATAGTACTTAGAAATGTTGTAGAAGAGAATTTATTGTTTAATTGTTACAAATAAATTATTACAAATATTAGATTAGATTAATGTTTAAATAATTATAAAGAAAAGTTTATTATTTAATTGTTGCAAGTAAATTATCAGAAATATCAGATAACGTTTAAACAATTAGAATATTCAGAAATATTATTTAAAAATTTGCTTCTAAAATTTGCGTCGATGCGTACGCGACGAAACGTCAATTTATACTGAGCTCTTATTTCCGTATCGACCGAAATATACCTGCGTTAATCAATCGACGGAAAACAGTTTATTAAAATTTCGTAGAAACGTATTAACTGGATCGCTACAAATGATAAATTGAATATTTTAAATAGTTGTTGGAAATGTTATAAAAGAGAATTTATTTTTTAATTATTACAAATAAATTATTAGAAATATTAGATAATGTTTAAACAATTATAAAAGAAAGTTTATCGTTTAATTGTTGCAAGTAAATTATTAGAAATATCAGATAACGTTTAAACAATTAGAATATTCAGAAATATTATTTGAAAATTTGTTTCTAAAATTTGCGTCAATGCGTACGCGACGAAACGTCGATTTATACTGAGCTCTTATTTCCGTATCGACCGAAATATACCTGCGTTAATCGATCGACGGAAAACAGTTTATTAAAATTTCGTAGAAACGTATTAGCGACTGGATCGCTACAAATGATAAATTGAATATTTTAAATAGTTGTTGGAAATGTTATAAAAGAGAATTTATTTTTTAATTATTACAAATAAATTATTAGAAATATTAGATAATGTTTAAACAATTATAAAAGAGAGTTTATCGTTTAATTGTTACAAGTAAATTATTAGAAATATCAGATAACGTTTAAACAAATAGAATATTCAGAAATATTATTTAAAAATTTACTTCGAAAGTTCAATCGATGTGCACACGATGAAGGTCCAACTTTTAATGACTTTTTTCCTGTTCAACCTTCAGGTAAAATCAGTGATGCGCAGCGGGTGATATTCCTTGTCAATACTTCCGAAAACACTTTTTCTATTCAGTAATCAATAATTTTACAGTTTTATTGCTTCATAGCCTCCATTTATTTAAGGCAACAATAAATACTTTAATTTTTATATTTTTTACAAAGTGAAACTACGTTTACACGACTAGTTTTTAACTTATAATAACTAGGAACATTATAAAAATGTAGAACATAGTATTCTACATAAAAAAACATTAAAAAAAAATAAAAGAGAAAAAAAAGGAAATAGAGAGATAATACAAGAATATTCGGCCCTCCGATGATTCAAAACCCTGAAACATCCGGCGTTATGAAACCACTATAACACCAGCTTCGTTGCTTACTACAGCTTTAAGAAAAGAAGTATATGTGACCGTGATAGAGGATTAAAACATTAAATATCTCTGTAAATAATTGACGCAATTGCTGGGAATAGTTAAATTATATTTGCTTTAGAATCGACAGACCAAATTTCATTAAAATCGACGACCCAACTGCTGTCCTCTCCTTGTTACTACGATCAGATGCGTTCTGCAAGTTAAGCGTGCATGGTGCGCAATACCTCTAGAATGGGTGACCGTCCATGCTCATCTTAGAAGTTCCTAACAAACCAAGCGTCTGGAGTATATGTCGCCGCCATCAGCCCCACTCATGATTCTAGCGGCGACTCTATCTTCTTATATTATTTTAAACCCTACCTTAACGTTGTCTACTTTGACCATCATCTTGCATCTTTCCTAAAAACATACATCTAAATTTAGCCACAGTATATAAGGATTGCACTAATGTATGACAAGGATAGAAATTTGCTTTACGTGTTAAACGAGGAGAGACAGCAATAGTATATAATATATTGATAATATATTTTAGTTCTGTCGTTTCATCGCTACGTGGCGTTGGCATTCATTGTCCATAAATTGACGAATCGTTCATTTGTAAAAAAAGAACAATTTTAGAGAATAATTTTGTGAACTTTTATTGTTGTATCTTCTTATTTAAAGCTTAAATTCGCTTTGCGCCCTATTTGCTTCAAAATTCATAAATAAAAATCCATTTGTTACTAACCACAGTGTCACTTATTCATTCATTTATCAGGGAAAGAGATAAACTAAAATTTCCACAGTTCTGTTATTTATTTAAAATGAAATTATATTACCATTGTTCTAAATACATTCGCATTCGTATTCGATTACGATAATAATATCTAAATGTAATCAATTAAAGAAATTAGTATAACATAGCTATAATTTATAGAAATATGATATTTTATAAATATAATATTTGAGGAATTATAGGGTTTATCATTCATAGCTTCCTTAAGATTTGAAACTATCAATTTAACTGTAATTTATTGAAAAGGTGATATAATACCCATTATTTCCATTACTGCTAAATCAAAAGACCTGAAACAATATATACACTGATTTTGTTACATTAAAACTGCTTAAATGCATTAAATAAATGTCATATACATTAACTAAATAGATTAAACTTGCCTGGAATTTAACTGATCACCTGGAATGTAAAATGGATTGCAAACAGCATTAGAATAAGCTGCATGTAATTTCTTAAATATCTGTAATGAAAAGACATATATTTTTGTCACATTAAATACAAATTTAATTATCGAATGATCTATAAAAAAATTTACCATTTTCACATCATTATCTCTCAGAGATACGTTTGATGAATGTAGCACAATAATAAACTTGATTTTTGTATTTGTGGCATAACCATATCTGAAATTTAAAAACTGGAATCATAACTATATTCGCGAATATAAGATATGTAATATATGTACATACATTTTGTATTCTTCAGTAGCATATAATAAGTTTAAATACAAATCTCGTATATCAGTAGCAGCTTTATTTCCAACATTTAACTTTTCTTCTATTATGTCAATTGATGTATGAACCTTGCAATGAAATTGCAAAGCTGATGATTCGTCTACACACCTAATGTATTTTGGAGAATTCTATAAATAAAATTAAAACATGTCATTATTAATGTTTAGAATATATTCTTTTATTTGTATCATTCATTAGTTGGATTTTGGAAATCATCATCATAACCTCAAAAGATTTAAAAATGTATGCTTACATCTTTTCCAATTACAGCTACACAAACTGCCATATTTATAAATCCTGTAAACTTATAACATTATAATCCATAACAAAATATCTTTAGTAACTGTAGTTAAAAACTGCAATTTTTGACAAGATTGCAGCACATGTAAATAATTTTTAGATCTAGTAACGTACAGGTTATACTGTCATTTTTGACAACTAGTAATATGTTAAAATAATTTTAGTACATAATGTAAATTTAAAAAATACGTGTTTATTAATAATCATACATGATATATTATAAAATATTGCATTATTTTACAGCAACAAATTTATAAATTTAATAAAATATTAATTATATCTATATGATTAAAGTCATTAAGAATTATTTAATTTATACGATAATAAAAATCAAAAAATTTAATTCAAAAATCAATTTTTAAGGAAAAATGGAGTTTTTATTTGTATCTTGTGTCTACATACATGTAAAAATACAATATGATGCAACAGAATATCACGATTTTTCATAATACCTTTTCTTTAAAGTTCTGTACTTGCGTAGCATATATAAAGCCTCTAATTCTTTGATAACAAAGTTACCGTGGGCTAACATTTTATCAATTTTTTCAGAATCACGTTCTCCTTTATTTTTTTCAAAAACTCTTCTTAAATTTTTTTTGAAAAAATCATAACCTTTTGGATAATCGCGACCCATATATAAGAGCTGAAAATTAAGAAATTATTGTTATTTGTATCGATAACAATAAGATTGTTTAAAATATATTCTTTCATGAATAATTTTTGTTACATGTTAATATTTTCTATAATTACCGTTTTATTTTTAAATAATATGTTTAATTTCTCAATACATTGTAATAAAATCGTTATATTTCATACCGTTTTGTATAATTGGATGACTTTAGAACGTTGAGACATTGATTGAAATAATAATTATAAGTATTAATCAATCAATGAACATTTCCTTGGTTATGTACATATGTATAAACAGTGTTAATTTTTAGTATATAGAAGTTACATGAACATATTCAAAACAATTTATTGTCGAACTATTGTTAGTTTGATCGCTTTAATTAAACGACGTATGTAGAAAAGTTAAGAAAACACTTTTGCTTATCTTATATTTTCAATCTTGCAAGATACAATATATGTTATTAACCAATCACGTTAAAGCCTTGTTGTTGCCTTATGTTGCTTTATTGCAACAAATAAAAAATAACAATTGTGTTATAATTGTTAATTACTATCGTATTTTGATTATAGAGAAAAATATAGAATTATTTATATTTCCTTGGTATATTTGATTGACTACTGATTTTGATAAATGCAAAAGGAATCACTTACTAAAGTAAATTTTCCAACACATGATGCATATAATAATTAATAAATAATGAAAGTAATTTATTTTTCTTTACATTAAATTTCTATTAAGTACTATTCTGTCGGGAATAAATGTATTATGCTGGTTATATTGGTATGCATGTGTTTAATTTTTTTGAAATAAATATATATATATATATATACGTATACATATTATTTTTTCTTCATTTACCAGTAATATTTATGCTTTGAAGAATAAAAGTAGTAACAATTACCAATTACTAGTGTTTTAAAAGATTTTTTTGACAATATTAAATCTTAACATTAGTATCACAATTTACCATTTTCTAAATCATAAAAATAAAATATTTTGTTACAAACAATTGCAGTACAATTCTATTCTATTCTAATTAGTATTCTATACAGATACTAAATTGTATATTCTAAAAAAATATTAATAAAAATTGTTGAAGATATTGTTATACTTTCTGCTTTAGTTATTCAAGATTTATTACCTTTGTTTTCATGATATATTCTTAGTTTATTAGTATCGAAAATTTTACAGAATTGCTTTTTTATATTCAGTACAATTAACTCGTAAAAGAGATTAAAAAGAGCTTAGTTTTCTATTATACAATAACGTCTCTCTGAGACGTTCCTTACGGCAGTTTTCGAACCTGACTCATTCTGGAAGTAATTTAAGAAGGTAACAAATGCCAACGTTGTAATTTATGTGGCAACTATTTTTGTAAATCATCATTTCTCCAGAAAAAGCTTTTCCAAAGTATTTTATAGTATTATTTTGCTTCATAAGAAAATAAAATATTAAGATTAAATATTTAATTATGCGATTTACTGCATTTGATGAATTATAATTAATAAACATTGTTTATTAGTTTAGTTATTATTACTAACTTTAGTTGCAATATATATTTACATAATCAATCAAACAATAATCGCAATTTAAACGGCTTGAATAAATATATGTTCCTTTTTATATATAGAAATATTTTAATAATGATATTTTAAATATATAAATATTGATTCTATACCTCGAAGTTTTCATACATATGCATAAAAATATAAAATAATTGTTAAAAATTTATTGAAGTTGTAAAAATAACAGTAGAACTTGTGCACATTTTAATATACAATTTGCATTGTATGCATGGTTAGTACATCTCAAATCTGAGGATACACAATAGCAATATGTATATCGTTAAATGATCTGTAAAATGAAATTCTCTCCTAATTATAAATAGTCAATAAAATAATCAATAAAGTAGTTTTTATTTAAGTAGTATTGTGATAATATAAACCATATATTTCTTGAACGATTGATAAGTGTATTTTCCACAAAAAACGTGCATTTAGACAAATCAGAAAACATCACACTGCCATTTCAGTAGTGGTAGCATTCCTATCAGTTCGAGTTCGCCTATATAAGTTCAATGGTCAGTGGTTACTGGTCATTTAACGTTTGTATCTATATCAAACATTTATGTGAGACGAATGTGGTACATATTACAAAAAGGGATTTACAAAAAATTTTATTGCTAAGGGCATTTGTTATTGTTAAACGTTTTAGTTGATCTGCAACATCCAAAAATCTACTCTGGAAATCATTTTTAGTAAGTAGAATGTAACTAATTAGATTTCCTTAAATCTATTTTTACAATATTCTTGAGTTTCTCTTTTTGTTTGGGTATTTAGTTTTTAATCAAAAATTAATTGAATATATTGATTTAATAATTTTATGAATATTTAAAATTAAATATCTTTTCATTAATAAACCCATTTACATTTTAAATATTTAGAAAAATACAGTTCTTTAATATTATAATCTATTTATTTATATAAATTGACCATCATTGTAATTATTAAATTTGGAAGTATTAAATTGTTCTAAATAATATTTTAAATTATATTAATTTTGAATCAAAAATTATGATAAGATTATTTTGTGATAAGCAATGATTGTATGATAAATAATTGTTTTTAGATAATATATCTTATCTCTTAAAATTAAATTATTATTCACAATAATATAGTAGATAATATATTTCATTTTAATCACAATGTTATAAAAATTAAAAAAATATCTAATCAATATCTTGATTGTTCATATTATAGGAGTACAAAAATGAATATTTTTGCAACCACTTTTACATTAATAGTGCTAGGTAAGATAATGATTATTATGTTTATTATGATTATTTATTTTTTTATTACAATAATATTCATAACTTTAATTTTTATTAGGTACTTCTTACATCGAGGCGTCTCCAACATTTAGCAATACTTACACAGTAAAGGGAACCTTATACATTCCATATGCTGAAATCAGAGAACCATTTTATGCATGGTATGATGGCAAAGATGGATCTAGTAGAATTGATTACTATGGAGGTAATTTAAATACGAATTAATATGAATCTAAGAATTAATATGAAAATTCTTTCTTAAGAAGAAAACAAATCAAATTTGATATAATTAGGAATGGTGAAGACTTTTCAATTAGCACATAAAGGATCATATGGAAAAAGCTTAAAAATTGCTCCAATAACTACAGAATCTGTTATTAATGAAGAAACATGCCTTGAAGTAAATGGTACTAAAGAATTTAAAATTCAACCTCAAACTATTATTCCAGATACGACTGGAATGGAGGTAAAATAATATTTCTTCACTTGTTTTCAACAATTTAAATTTATTTTAATTGCTATTATAAATATTATCTAGTGTATTGGAGAAGAAATGGTTAATGGTTTATTATGTGAGAAATGGAGACTGGAACAACAAGTTGATGAAAAATTGAACAAGTATACCCTTTGGATAAGATATAAGGTAATTATGATTATATAATCTTATCAGTTTATTAATTAAACATCAAATATCTGATTGTTTCAAAATTAATTATAGAAATCTCCACATGTACCTAATTATAAAGAACCAATTCCTGTTAGATATGAAATGAGAGGATTTAACAGCCTTTTGGGCTCTCACTATGATCATTATTACTTAGATTATGATTGGTATTCTTCTGAAACACCTAGCTCAGAAGTGTTTGAAATCGCAACAAGTAATTAGAATTCTTTTCATTTATTATAAATTTTATTTGAATATATTTTAATTATAAATTGTGTATCACAAATAGACATGACATGCATTAGTTTCCCTGGACCTGGAGACAAACATATATACACATTTAATCCTATGCGTGAATTTATTCACAATTATGATACTCATGTAAATGAAGCATTTGAAGATTTCAAAAAGACTCATAGCAAGGAATATACAGACCATGTAGATCAATTAATACGTAAAGAAATATTTAGACAAAATGTAAGGTGTGTCTCATATTTGTACATTGTATATAATTAATATGAATGTTCATAATCACTAATTAATATGAACGTTTTTGTAGATTTATTCATTCGACTAACCGAGCTGTTAAAAGCTATCAGTTAGGCGTTAACCATTTGGCAGATCGTACTGAGTTAGAATTGAAAGCTTTACGTGGCAAACAATATACTGCAGGTTACAATGGAGGACAATCTTTTCCATACAATGCTGAAGAAGAAGTAACCAAAGTTCCAGATAGTTTAGATTGGAGACTCTATGGTGCTGTTACTCCCGTTAAAGGCTTGTATTCTAGTTTTCTTCTAATTGTAATTATTTTTTCTTTTAATAAAAATTGTTCGATATTCCAAATTAACAAAAACTTTTTCAATTAGATCAGTCTGTTTGTGGATCTTGCTGGAGCTTTGGCACAACTGGTGCTGTTGAAGGCGCGTACTATATGAAGTATGGTAAATTAGTACGTTTGTCTCAACAGGTAAAAAAGTTGAAATATAATTAGATGAATACTATAAATAAAAGATAAATAAATAAAGGAATACTTTAATACGATATGTCATAATTATAGGCACTTATTGATTGTTCATGGGGCTTCGGAAACAATGGCTGTGATGGTGGTGAAGATTTTAGATCGTATCAGTGGATTATGAAGCATGGAGGTTTACCTACTGAAGACGATTATGGTGGTTACCTTGGTCAAGTAAGTAAATATTTTATAGACTATCCATGTGGGTATATATAAATTAATAATAAATTTTAATATTATATTAATAAATTAAAAATTAATTTTAAATTAATTGATTACTTTCAATTTTTTCTTTTTTTTGTTTAGGATGGTTATTGTCACATAGATAATACTACACTAACAGCCAAAATTACAGGCTTTGTAAATGTTACACCAGGCGATCCTAATGCTTTAAAAGTTGCTATTGCGAAACATGGTCCAATTTCAGTTGCAATTGACGCGTCTCATAAAACATTTTCATTTTATTCTCATGGTGTATATTATGATCCGGTTTGTGGTAAGTAAATACAAATTTTCTGAAAATTCTTTTTCTAAATATAATTATCTCGTTTGTAGGTAACACGGAAGAGAGTCTAGATCATGCAGTTTTAGCTGTAGGTTATGGCACATTAAATGGAAAAGATTATTGGTTGGTTAAAAATTCATGGTCAAATTACTGGGGTAATGATGGTTATATTCTTATGTCTCAGGAAAAAAATAATTGTGGTGTATTAACAGCTCCAACATACGTTACTATGTAAAAAAAGAATAAATAATACTATATTCATGTTTTTAATAGAAATATATAGGAAAAAAGGCTGTTGAAAATCGAAGATATACATATTTCTTTTTTAAGAAATGATACTCTTTAATCATAGATATATAATCTATGTAAAAAAAAATTGTTGAAATTGTATTTGATGGGTTAAATAAATAATACATAATTATAAAACTTATGAAAATTAGCACTGTGTAAACATAAACAAAATGACTTTTATTGAAAATTTTTAGTATTTAAAAGTGGTCTTATAATTTTTGTTTCCTTTGTTATTGTTACTAAAAATATTTGTATAACAAAAATGCCATAAGTTTTCGACTAAAATCTATACAATATAAAAACAAATTATATAGCAATTGCGATTTGCTGATTCACAAAGCAATATCATTTACTCAGTATAAAAAGCATAAATGAATATAAATTGCTACGCAATTAAACAATGTCACGTTCTTATTTTAACACAGAAAATAGGCATTGTTATACATGGATAACTCTATAACATTGATATTAAACTGTTGCTTATGTTGGAAAGCCTGGAATTATAATAACAATTACTTATAAAAATATATGTAATTTCAGTAGGCACAGTTTGCGTAATACAATTTTTTAAATCGTTATAAAATCATACAGATACTGAAAAAGTTATACATTTAACTGTGCGTTCAATATAACTAAAAAGAATGTTACATAAATCAAAATGAAAGTATTCGAAATATGTAGAGTTTTATATATTATTCCATATTTTCTATATTCATCAATCTGTTTTAACAGATTGACATATTATGTGTGATCGGTGTGATAACATAATATCGATTTGATACAAAAACAAGTTTGTCTAAAAAAATTAATTTTTTCAAGTATAAATAATACATAAAAAAATTTGTTGTAAATATATTTTTTAAAAAGTTAAGTATTCTTGATGAATTTCATTTTTCAATATAGTCTTTATCTTTCTTATGTCTTTCATATGTATAAATCTAATATATATATCATTTCATTTAACCAAAGTTCATATTGCATAACACTAAAAGATAGTTTTATTTAAAAATTTATTTATGTATTCAGCATTACGTTTTCAATCATTCTAAAACTTGTGCAATTTTGTGCTATTCGATCGATTAATTAAATTATATTTTTTGTTTTCACACGATTTTAAGAATAATTTCAAATTATCATATTACAAAGTGATATGAAATTTTCGGCACTATATTCGTAAATTTAACTGAAGGAAAATCAATTTGTACAAAAACAACTTTTTTAAAAATTGATTCACGCAAAATATTTTTAGATTTAATTATTTTCATATTCACAAACAAATGTGCTTTAATTAATTAATATATAATATGTTTCAAATCATATAAATGAACTTTATAATTATTCAACGGTATTAACTTTGGTTATCATTTGCTAATCATGTCTCTCTTTTGTGAATTATAAATATACAATCTAATCTCGTACACTTTGAAAATATTATTTACGTATTTCAAGTATTCTCATGAAATTATCTTTGTCATTGAAATTTCATACACATAATATGTTACTTCTGATTGCAGATCATTTGAGATAGATTGAAATTTGAAGAAAACTTCTAAACCACTCTATCATATGAACAGTTAAAAAATATAGATACCTAAATATTCTTATTAATATTCAATATGTACGAAGAAATAAATGTTAAGAATATTTCAGTGTGATATTTCAGTCAAATATTTTTATATAATGTAACTAACAAAACAATGACTATATCTTTCACAAACTACTATATTAAAAAGTATCTGTTTCATCATGCTTTATTACATTTACTGGGATCATGCTATAATTAAATAATTGGATTAAACCGTATCACAATATTTATATAAAATTCCCGTAAAGTTTCGAAATATACATCGATCAAGATATTAACTAATGAACGTGTAACATCATCCTGCTTGTGAATCTAATTTTTTCGACCATTTTAATTTTAGACTATTTTACATTTGTAGAGCAAGAGAAACGTAACACGTTTAAGTACTTACACGAGAGATATTTTTTAACAAATTAATTTTTAATATGTGGTCGAAATTATACAGGAATTAATTAGAGATATTCGTGTTATATATAACTCTTTAATTTTCTTTTTTGTCTCATTACTTTCTTTTACTTTCATTGTATATCACTTGTGGACCCTGCTCCGATCGGTCACATTTGACGATCGAGATAATCGTGTATGGCGATCCTAGAGGAACAGCAGATCTTCAAATTATATAATACGATCGATAAATAGTAGGAATGTTTAAAAGATTCACTCAATAAAAGCGTCTTTTTATGTACTCTCATCGTCGATATAGCAAAGAATATAGAAATATCTTGTATAAGTCCCCGTATAACTAAGATGTTTCTCGTTTAGGACACACTTTTTCCATATATTTCCCTCCCTACTCGCTTTATAAACGTATTATGTTTAAAGAAATCCCATTTCTAAGGCGTTGTATAACGATTGTGTGTCCGAGTGACTATTTATTCTCCAGAAAGGGAAATTATGGGCACGCGCTGCTGTTTCTTCATCGGAGTCATCGCCTATTACTACATATGTGCATCTTCGACCAAATCGCGCAACTACTCTTCCAAAACAGCTTTCTTTTCCTAAAAATTATGATTTTCGAACATTATACAGTAAAAATAAATTATTTTAAATTAGAGATATTTAAATTTCTTTGTTGAAATTTCTCGAAAACTCACCGATTTTCGAGGCCGAATAGATGTTTTCAATTGGAAATATTCCGCCGATCCCAAAAAGCAATACCTTTGACAAAGCTGGTACTAGTTGCGTAGAAGTAACCAAAATGTTAATACAATCACTTCTTTTATTTATGAGACTCAAACATTTTACAGCGGACGTTAACCAATTGTCAGTGAGTACTTCAATCTCAGAACGCAGTTGCAACCATTGTTCTTGTTTCGCAGCTCCCAATAAACCACCAACATTGTTTCGATAATTATTGTAGATCTCTTTAATTTTTCGGTATCGGAAGGCCAATTTTCGCATCCAATCGACACCACCTCTGACACCGGAAGCCAAGCATATACCGTTGTTCGCAGACGCGTATTGAAAACCGTCGTTAGAAAAATTATAAGAAGATAGATCCTGCCCATTATCGTCTGATGATACATCATCGATATGTACTTGGTCACAATCCTATAGGAGAATCAAAAATAGAGAATTTCAAAATTAACGATACGCAATAATTCTAACACATATACATTGAAATTTTTAATAAGAATCTTTTTTTTTTTCATTTTATTTAAAGAATTGCTGTCTGCTCACCTCGACATCGTTGAAAAAAAAATGAGTATCAGCTAAATTGAATATCATTTCCTCCATTCTGTACGCCACTTGGGCTAAAAGGGCTGGATCCTTACGATGCTTCGTTGCAAATTGTCCAGTTAACAACGAATGAAATACAACTATGGTTTCATCCAGGTCCCAGATGAATATCCGGTCAGGGCCGGCTTCTGTCGTGTCCGCAGAGCCTATACTATTTCCACTTCCGCTTTGGCGTCTTCCGCGTCTGCAAGGTTTCGCCGTCGCTCCTGAAACAGGTTCACTGAACGTTATTTTACATGCTTCCCCGACAAGGGAAGTTCGTTTAAAAATTTATTTATTTAAAAACAAAGATAAAAATATTTAAAAAATCAATATCTTTTGAGTTATAAATACGTTTGTAGAACAATCTTTTGTAGTAAAGTAGGTTGAGACGTAAAAAATAAAAAAAAAAAAAAAATAGAAGCTAATAATTTTTAACTAAAAATTATATTTCTCTTATATTTTTAGTTTAGTTCAGTTCCTTTTATGCCTAATTTCTTATGTCAATAGAAATCGAACATAAATCTGAAAATGGTTATGAGAAATATTATATTGCGCTACCGCCCACGTGATCAGCGAACAAGCAGCCATAAAAAAATATTCTTGTTGCCCAATTATGAATCTATATCAACTGAAGTTTAAGTATTTATAGAGGTTGATTCTAGAATATATATAGCACGTGTCATAATATAAATTTTACTGGATAATTTAAGAGTAATGAACAGTAACAGAGAGAATCTATTATTACTATTTTAATCATATGAAACTATGTACATGGTGCATGTATCACTTTTATACTTCTTAACAATTTATTCATTTATTTATAAATTATTTTCTGTTTGAAGATGTTCTTGACAACTGTTGAAGCATATTCAAGGAGAACATATCGACGCAAAAAATGGGGACATAAAAATCACACGTACGAATCGTGTTACCTTCGATGTTTGCGGTTTCTCGTGCGGTAAGATCGCTGGCATCGTGAGTTGTTGCGTCCAACGTGAGCGCAGACTTTGTCGAATCTTTTTACAAAAAGGGAAATCGTTACTGACAAATTATAATTGCAAATAAATCGTAACCGCGAAAATTTACGCGTAAGAACATAAAGTAAAACATCGCTCTTAACATAAATAAATAAAAACTATTACTCGTAAGTAATTAATAACAAAATTTTTAATATTTGTGGTACCTGGAAAAAAACAAATAAAACACAGAAACAAAAATTTATAGGTCAGTGATTTGTGACCAAAGAGATTTGATGATCTGTAATTTTACATGGAAACGGACAATCTCTTCTTCCGCGTCTTTCAAATTTTTAATTGAATAAAAATTATGACTTCTCCTCGAAGTGTTGATATAATAAAATTGATAGCGACACAGGATTAATAGTAGTAGTAGCTAATCTCTCTCCTCGGTAATATCATACTTTCTTAAATACCAAAGAAACGAAAACTTTTTCATTTTCAGAAATTTTCACGCAGAAGAGAATGATTTAAAAAAAAAAAAGAAAAAGAAAGGAAAAACAATCATCTCTGGATTTCCAAATTTGCGCTTACATCTCCGACATACGATACGATCAGAAGATAATTATTCTATATTTCTCAATGAGTCACTTTGCAACGATGTAACATGAACCACGGACATTCAACGATTCTTACTAGCAATATCTGATATTTAAAATTAATTCTGCCTGCATTGATGCAACTCGAATTTTGTTGGCCTCGGATGTCACTCGATCGGGAAGAGTTTGGTCGAAGGAAAATGAAAAGTCAATAGGAACGTTACCAGCAAAATTTAGATTTCCAATGTTAAACGAAGCGGGTGTCGCGTGGTAACCGTGCATGGGATAATATCCGGAATACTGTAATGGTACCCTGTCATTTCCGTACAAACTGCTACTGTAGGCGCTGTACTCTAGCTTCTGAAAAATTATAGAAGATGCAACGGTAACGAGAATGGTAAATATAATAAACTTGATTTGTTCTTAGTACCTGTGAAGACGGTGAGATATTTTGAGCCACGTTGGGAAAATTCGTTGTGCCGCTATTGTACGTAGCGTAAGATGAATATTGAGTCATGGAGCTGGGTGTCGTGTACGAGGTCAGGTAAGAACTTTGCAAGCCCGAGGTGTTTTTCCCCGCTGTGGTTGACCCATAGGGAGGTGAGTTGTATAAACTAATAGCACAAAGTTTCTATGTTAACGAATACCGATTCGTAGACAAAAAAGTACAAAGTGTCCGTATAATGAACGTTTATTAATATTCGGACACCACGACATTCGAGAGATTATGGATTGGTACAAAAATAAATTTGAACTTCATTTATCCTCCTTTTCTTCATCGTTTTAACGACACGTGCAAATTTCGTTGACAGATGTTATGTAAAATAGTATCTTTAAAGCGAAGTACGAGTAATTTGAGTTTCGTGAGAACTAAAAATCGCGATGGCAGAAAAAGTGTGTAGTTAGCAAAAAAAAAAAAAAAAAAAAAATAAATAAATTCCACATGAATCATATAAGGAAACTGGAGTAAGTTTCGTTGTTCTTGTGTGCTATTGTAATATACAATAAAGAATTGATTTTTTTTTTTAATAAAAGTAATAGAAATATAAAATGTTAATTTTTAAATAAAATATATTTAATAAACTTGTTTGTTGCACAAATCAGAGCACATTGCTCAATTCATTTCCTCAAAACAGCACAAATTTTCATCATTCAGATTATATCTTGAAATTATAATTAATTAAATAAAACGATGTATCCAAAAACGATGTATCCCGTTTTTATAAATTATATTATAATTATGTATAATTTGCCTTTTCGAAATTAATTCAATTTTTTTTTCTAGATATGAATACTATGATACAATTGACGCAATGGAATCGGAATAAGTTTGAGGACAATGATGAATGACGATGCGGTTCAAGTATGAGGGATACGTGCCTGTTATAATATTGATTGGCTCCGTACAACGAACTGTAGTCCGCCTTTTCCATAGAATCCGGATATTCTTGCTCCTTTTCTTCGGCATTCTCGTCGATGTATAATTCCCCGCTGGGCACGCTGTCATTTTCGGGACAATCTTGCACCTCGTTCTTGACTTCCGTTTCTGTCAATACCAGCAAAATAGTTCTCGTTCATACACATGTCTTTAATTATAATACCTTCGATATTATAATCATTGACAATGATATAATTCATAGAAACTAGAAGTTTTCAAATTCTTTATCATTGTTTGCAACTATTTTTGTAGCTTTGTGCAAATTATTTTTAAAATGGAATTTCAATTTTTATCAAAATAATTTTGAATGTTTTATAATAATAAAGTATAGTTTATAGTTTATAGCTTAGTAGATTAGCCTAGTAGAGCTTATAATATATAGTCTAATAAGCTTATAACTTAGATTAGTCTTATAGCTTGTAGCTTAGTAGATTAGTTTAGGTTATAGCTTAGTAGATTTGTCTAGAGTTCTTATAAAACTATGATTCATTATCGTACATAAAATTCTCAACTTGTCCATACGATAATGTAATTTTGTTTTGGAAACAAAATGTGTACTTACATGTGCATAATTAAAATGAAATGGTCACAAGTATACTCGTCAAATACTGTTAAAGGATTAAACAAATATAGGAATATTGTGACGAAAATGATACAATATACATTGCTTTAATGTATTTGTTTTTTTCTTTTCCTTGACTAAAATTTCTTGAGAAATTGGTGTAAAAATTTACTGATCTGTGAAACAATTCAGTTCGTAATCGCAATCATGTTCACAATTATTTCGTAACAAACAACCAATGAAAACTTCTTTTCTAACTGAAAGAAGACAGCGGATGTTGTCGGATATTGTAGCAAAGATATTTATTTCATTTCACTTCGGACAGCGATGAATAATTAATTTTCCAAATAATTAGCCACCAGATCCTCGATGAAAACTACCTGTTCATCTCGATGTGTTACAGAAAAAAAAAAAAAAAAAAAAAAAAAAATAAACCGAGCGGCGCGATATGGCGCAAACCACTACCCGGCGGGTTTCTCGTTTTAATTCAATCGACCGGCGGCACACGCAAAAGGGAAGCGGGAAATACAGACAGAAGCCTTTTTAAAACGTCGAATTTAAATCGTTTTATTGAAGGTCCAATTTCGGCTATCAAAATTTTCCAATTTTTGTTCCCGTCTTTAGATTTCATCGTCGCGAATTAGGTACGTATCATATCACGTTACGTCGATAAGGCGGGAAAAACGGTGAGAAAAATTTAAAAATAAGTTGAATGAACGAATAAATTAACAAAAGAAAAAAAAAAAGAGAAGTGACAATTTGATTTGTAAACGGATCTTTAAAAAGGGTAACCTTTTAAATGGACTTCGAAATGGAGGAGCTTTATTTACCATTGCTTGCGGCTCGAGGGTGCTGTACCGAGGCCTCTGTCGACGATGACACGTTGCCAGCATTGTCTAAAACGCCTGCTGGTTTCGTCGGATCATTGTCCTCGGTTAACATATCACTGTGCCTGAAACAAAAAGGGCAAATAACGTTAATAATGATTTCACATAATATTTAACTTTTAATTTTAGGAAATACTTCAACGTTGTTGAATAGTAAAGACAATTCTTGATTTAATATTGAAATGAAACTTGAATAACGTCGAACTGATCTGAGATCTTCGGCAATTAAATTTTAAATTATCACCTTTGGCTCGGCTTTTAAGATTTCACCCAAGTATCAAATTTGCAATGCACGCAGAGTACCTAAGATCGATTAACCATACAGTTAATTAATCACAGAATTTGATGTCGATGGAACAGAGTTTCGGTAGATGAAAACTATGAATTCTTTTTTTATGTATTTTCGGGATAAACCTGAAAACTTATACTTTATCCAAATTATTGTTTATTTATATATTTATATAATAAAACAATTTCTCTGTATAAAGTTCTTTCATAAATTCTCAACATTGATATTCAATAATTACACGTGTGTAACCATAACTGAGAAATGAAAACTAATTATCTTTCGTTGATTTTAAATAAATTCGTCCCTGAAGATATTCAACGTAACTTTTTTTTAATTTTGTCCATTGTCTGTCCATCGCGGAAGGAAGGAGGGACAAAAATTGACGAAAATCGGTACTGAACCGTTCATGTGGTTTCTCGATTTTATGGTGTTTCGGTTGAACGCGAAAGGGTTAGTGTACAAAGTGGACTTCGTTATTGTCTGCCAATTGCGTGTCGAAGAGGTGGAGTGACCCGATGGGTAGGCGTACAGGAACCTTCGAGAGCAGCCAATGAAACTTCCTTTCACGACGTTTTACATTATGTATTCTTTATGTTGCCAAGTCACTATATCTGTCCGTGCTCCGCCCTTATCCGCGTCTATATACTTCACGCTGCATTATACTGCGAAAAAGAGACTCTCTTGCATAAGGACGCTTTCACATCAACGACACCGTAACAATATATCGCGTCCGCGAGATTAAATTCCGATCTATTTATGGATAGATCCGATTTGACTCTCTTCTCTATCTCTCTCTCTCTGTTAAGCCTAGTCTACCTTAAACAATTTTATTGATTTTTTCACAACGTAATTTCAAAAATTTTAATTATTAAACATTAAACGTTTAAACATTTTTACTTCAATTAAAGTAAAATGTATAAATGAAAAATTAATGATACTAAGTTTTATATTAGATGCATTTTTCATTCAAACATTTACTGATACTGAACTTTTGATTCGTAAATGCAAGGAAGAGGATTATTTATCAATTGTTTATCGTTGGTAAAATTCAACAAATTAATAATACAATTATTTCAAGTACGGATTCTTACGGTACGCGCATATATCTTGTACTATAAAAAATATCATCCGCTGGTTCTGCAAATGTCAGAAACAAAAATAATTAGAATTTGTCTAAGAAAATTTGATATTTCTTTAAAATATTTCACAAAATACATTTACTAACAAAAATCAGAGCACGTGGCAAATTCTTGTACAAACATCATTGTCAAAGGAAAAAGGAGAATCGAATGAAATTGTAACTCTGTGAATAAATCGATTCTAATGTTTTTAAAGTTCCTAGGGCGATGATTAATTATCCGTTTTCTCCAATACGAAGGGGGGCAGTACTGTCCCTCGCGGGCAAATATTTTCTGTCGGATATTTGTAATTGAATAAATCATTGTCAGTGGAACGATCGTTTCGAGAAAAGTACAGAGACAATCGCATCGGCGACACATGATCCCCTATGTATATATACGTACATATATATATGTGCGAGTATGAAAGCAATTGTTCCCTCGTGACACGCATCGCGTTGGCTGGAAGTACGTCGCTCACTGGAACACGACGATGAATCAATTAGCGCGCGGCTATGTGTTTGAACAACAGCCAAAGACTCGCGTACATAATTTTTTTTCTCTTCAAGAACGTACACGACTCTCGAAATAGCATCGAAAGTTGGGGGGGAAAAAAAAACCACCGTTTAATTTGCTTGAAACAATGGACAGTGCGTGTAATATTAAACATCACCGCTTTGCTGTTTCCTTTTGTATCGAATGGTACCGAAAAAGCGCGGAAAAGAAAAAAACGCGCGCAAACTGTGCCTGGAATTTCTCGTTACGCCGTGCCCACGATGATCGAAAACTATTACTTTTAACTTTTGCGGATAACTGTGTAACCGTTCGTTTCTCAAAACCGAGAATTTGACTTTTGTCTCGATGGGTTTCGGTGGAAATTGTTTTAATTGATTTTGGTTTGGCCAGTTTTGTCTAAAGGAATTTATTTCCCATTGTATTTTAGAGAGATAACAGTTTTATGAAAAATTTTTCATATAGTTATATTAAAAATTTCTGTATATTTTGAAATTAAAGCATGAAATTGAATTCGTTGCTATTAATACAATAAAGGAAAATTAAAAAGAATAAAATACTTCATTCGCATAATAAGAAATAATTTAATGCACTTAAAAATTTAGCTTGAATTTCTTGAATACCTTTTAATACATTTCCCCATTTTTTGTATTTCTTCAATCACATGAATAAAAATAATGAATAACGTACAACAAATACAATGTAACAATGGTATATTTTAAGCTCGATTCATACGTCATCATTTTATATTTGATATTTCACTTCTGAACCGTATGAATAAGAACAATGAATGTAACATAAATATGATACAACCGCTGGATTCATCGCCGCCGGAATTATCTCTGGTTGCTTTTACATTCAATCTATAATCTATCAAAATACATTCACAACATCGACGAAAGAGCATTTATATTCTAAGATTAATTTCCGAAGAATTTTATTTCGTGCGGGACCGGTACGTTATTCGATATATTATTTATTTTTCCTCGAGAGGCACGAGGAGAAAAAAATAACTGTTAAAAAGGCGGTTTAGTTTATCTAAATAAAGTGTGCGTTGAAGTGTTTATCGCGGCTAAGTTGGTTACCTCGCTGCTGTCCGTCAGCCGTCAAAGAAACGCAGCGGAAGAAGGACAGAGAAAGAGGAATGTGCGGCTGGAGGTTTCTCGTGCGCGACACTCGTGTCCCACGGACCGTGGTCAGCTTACATTTGAAAAGAGGAAAGAAGAAAAATAAGGATGGGATGGTTACATTACGGGGCCAAGACAAAAGCTTCGCCTTCGTTCCGGAATGCTCTGGGCTTTCCTTCGTCGTCTCCCTTTTTTTTTTTCCTTTCGCCCCTCTAAGGCAGGCCATGAAAATCACGAACTCGTCCCAAGACGTTTCGTCCGTTCTAGCATTTAGTTTTTATCTTGAACGATCATTTCTAGTTGACTATTTCTGGTCGTTTTCGGCAAAAAGTATTTTTCTTACAGTGGCGGGATGAGGGAGGGAATTTCAGTCGGCTTTTCAGTACGAATTACTTAGCACTACGCAGCGGTTGACCAATTAAAATACATTACTGGTAACGAGCCGAATGAGATGCATAAGTTACGCATGCTCAATTGATAATGACATTTACACGTGTGAGTGTGACTGTAGCTGCATTTGTGCATATGTGTGCATTAGCTGAGGGGCACATCCGCGTAGCGTGCGTGACTCCTGCACATCTAATAATTTAAGGAACGTATATACGTATTGTATAATACAGACGGGCACACATCGCGCTTCCCACGTGGCACTCAATCACCAAATTCACTCGATCGTTATCCTTGTTTGTTTTGATCATTATCATCGGGGAAGGGAGATTTTAAGCAATGCTCAAGTAATTGTAGAAAAAAGTAATACTGATGGACGTAAAAATAATCTTACAGATTGTCCGTATACGTTAATTTCGATCTTATGTAATTCCTGACTTGCGATTTACAATTGTATTTTACTTATTCGTATTTGTAGATCAAGATACATGAAATTACTCGTGATTATTATGCAATTATCATACAAGTGTTCGGTTCACAAGTTAGTTATCATTTCAAGTGCAAAAGTTTGTTCGTCGTTGTTAAAAAAAAAAAAGAAAAAAAAAGTAATAAACCGGCAACAAGCTAGATAACAAACAAACGTTCGTTCAAACCTTGTATCCGGTGTTTAAGCTGGACCAAGAACGAGGGTGCTTCGCGGCGAATATTCGTGGATCAAGGAAGCTGTATTCGGTTCCCTCCTGATAGTAGCATCGTCATCCCTTCACTCGTGTCGTGTGTATGTGAATACGTATACGTAGCGCACTTGATGGGGTTTAAGCATACTACCTCTCACTTTTCTCGCACTTTCCACGACCACGAGAACATCATGACAACCGACGGATGCACTATCACCGAGTGTTTCCAACAACGGCGTAAGAGAAACACTTGGATCAACGAGGATCTCGTACGAAAGATCACTCTCTGAACTACAAACGTAACGGAATCGAGAGAGCTTGGCCGACGATCTCGCGAGAAAACATCTCTCGGACGACTTTGTACGTGTGTCGCGCGAAGGGTGAAACCATGTAATCCGGCACGAACGTGTACGTTGCGAGCCAATTCGCTCGAATCGAGCAGCGATGGTTAATCTTTTTTCGAGGTTACGTCGACGCCGTTACGATACGCGGTTCTTCTAATCGAGGTTCTTTAATGGATTCTTTGTATCGCAGATGCAGTCAACACGATTGTTTCTCTGCGAAGGATATCGGCTCGGTGTGCGATATGCTGCAGCCTGTGGAGTTCTGAGCATGCGAAATGTAGCTTGCCACCCCCGCCCGATGGTCACGTGGTTGGCCGGCTCGTTCCACGTCCTTCTCCCTCGTTTGTCTCTCCTCTCTCTTTTATCCTCCATCTTCATCCTGTCGTCGGTATTCCTATTCGTTGTCCCGTTTCGTTGGTCGGACGCGTACAGGTCGCTCGTTAATTAGAACGAGAGAGGCTAATGGCAGCTCGCTTGGTCACCCGATTGTCAGACGAAGAAAAGAAATGACAGAGAGAGGGGGGTCCGTACGCGAGAAGAGGACGGTATACTGCCAGGTTACCCCCTTGTTCAAATAATTGTCACCTCCTGTCACCGTTCGTTTTTATGAATCGCTCTCAACTGACAGGTCCGAGCCGCTTTTTCTTCTTTTTTTTTTTCTTTTTTTTTCCTCTCGTTTACGATACAAGGAAAAAAACCACCGTGGAATGGCAATTGAGGTGGTCTACGACACACGATCTTGATAACCGGCAAAGGAATGCACAGCACGGGGTTAACGAATTAACAGTATGTTCGTGGTGGTCGTCGCTAATACATGACGAGAGATTTTAATCCACGGAGAGGTCTCCACGTGCCAAAGATCGTTGCCATAGTGTCGACAATTAGTGGTGACCTCTGTAGAGATCGCGTTTGAGCGCATTGTTCGGCAGTGTTCGGCGTGCACGATTATTTCCGATTTCACGTGTTTTTACGGACGGGACAGGTTTTGAATGTACGTGCCGGGAAATGTGACGCGACAAGGATGGTCCACGTTGTTCTTTTTTGCATCTCATCCGCAGCATGGTACGCGCGCGTTTTCTCCTCCTTTGTTTTATAATCGGAGATAGAGAATTCTTGACGGGAGGTCCAGCGACCCTACGTCATACTCGCCATCTTCTTGGAACAAGAATGTCCCTGCTTCCTTTTTTTTCGCCTCTTTATTGATTATGGCGTGATAGAGGTGGCGATATTTATCTCGCCTGTCATTAAACGTTAAAGTGAAATTATTTAATGTCCGCATAGCTCTGTCTCTGAATTTCTTGGAATTCACACTTTGATTGTAACATTCATTCATGTAATAATAATTTTAGAGACTACTTATTTTACGTATCTTCTAGAAAATATGATTATCCTAATATCTTGCTGAATACTTTTATTATTTTTATCTGTATCGATATTCGGATTTATTTATTTCATTAATTTATCTTTTACAAAATTTATGGCACTAGATTTTACATATTAATTTTACACACTAATGCATATAGATATAATTGTAGATAAATTAGTCTGTCTTAGCTGCTAACTAAGAACTTTCAAGATATTTGAAAATATCAGTGGAATATGTGTGTGACCAAACACAAAGTATTTAAGGAATATTAGAAATTTAGATTAAAAGGTAAAAAATTAATAAATAAAATTGATTTTTTAATTTGAAAAAAATGCTATCGAAAAAAAGTGCGAGTGTAGAATAATTTGTAATTTATGCGAATTTTTTTTCTCATTTTTAATATTATCTTTTTTTTTTAAGGAAGATCGATGTACAAATTGTAAGAAAATCAGACTTCTAGTCAACTATCTTAATACATTGTGAATATTTTCACGGTGTAGAGTTGCAAGTAATGAAAGCATCCCTCATGAGATGAACATTTTTGACTATGATAATCAGAATGATGTGAGACAAGGGTAGCAACCTAATTTCCCACCACCTGCTCTTACATCCGATGCGCGTTTTATATGAACTAGATGGATTCTCAAATTTCCTTGAGAGTTTCAATAATGTTACCGTGAAATTTTTTCAAAACTGCTTTTTGCGCGACACCTTAATTTATAGAATAAAAGTTTTTTCTTCAAATTTTCCTCGCAAATGCAACGTATCCTAACATGACGTAATATTACATTTATAATTTGGCTGGAATAATCTAAAATACTTCGGAAATTACATATAGATTTCTTTTAGCGAACTTATTGTAAAATTAATTCTAAACAAATTGTATTCATTTTTAACCTTATTGCATTCTCCCGATTAAATAATTGCTTAATCAAATTGTTCTAAGAAAATGTTATTACTTAAAAACATTACTTACTTCAATTTTACGTTACATTTTTATCTAGCGTTAAAAATTTCTCTATTTGCAGAGCATTTACAGAATAAAATTATATAGACAATATTTCTTTTACTGTTGAGTTAATGTTTCTTTAAATTATCCAAAACTATATAATGATTCTTTGGAATGAAAAGAAATCGTCATAAATTAACGTTGAAGAAAGAGTAAAATAAAATGTGAGATAAAGAAGAATGTGCTCGAATGCGGGGTAGAGCAGAATGTGCAACGGTTGCTTTATTATCTTTCTCTCATCCCTGATATGTAATATTTCTCATATCAAAGTGCACACGGTGGCGAATATGGTTAAGTGAATTTGTTTCCTCGTGGCGTTTATTCGTTAGGACACGGTTTTCGAGTGTACCTGCAAATGATAAACAAAAGAACAACTGAAGTGCAAAAAGCGATTTCGATCGGGAGAGTCCATCGAGAACAGACAAAGAGGATTAGTATTTTTACATAATAATGGATAAGTACGGCAGGGTCGGGGATAAGTATACCTAATCTGGCTATAATTTCACGGTACACTGGATAAGGAGGAATCTTTACCGAATTTTTCAGATTAATCAGAGGCATGATTTTCGTAAACATCATCAAAGAATATTCAGAAGGTTTGTCTTATATTATAGATGTACATTTGGTTACTTTTTCCTCTGAGTAGATATTTTTAAAAATTTTGTTTTAAATTATTTATTTATAAAGGTCGCTTCAACTAATTATTAATCTTCTATTTAAAGTATTTGAATGCATTGAACAAATATTCAATATAACGTAGCATTTCTTGTTTTTAACGAAGAACAATAACATCTTTTATGAAACATATTTTCTCTTTGAATTTACAAGTCAATAAAGACATTTATTTTTATAAATGTGATTAAGAAATGATCCAAACGTAGAATTTTATTTACCGTAGTAACTGTATTTTACCTATTACGTTTGCGTATTCAATTAAATTCAATTGGTACAAACTAATCCACAGTTCAGTTGAAAGATGATTCCAGGGTCGAGTAGTACCGAATATGTACCGATAACGATCAAGTTGTACATCTTTCGGAAGAAACAAAAACGAAAGGAAAAGAGCTACGTAACCGTGCGTCACGATGGCCCGCAGGAACAAATGCAATATAACTCGTGAAGCGTTACGCGAAATGGATGTCGTCGAGTTTCCCCAAGAGTCGTTCGACGAAGATCGAAGGTAATAAAGAGAGGCACGTGAAGGAGACATGGCGTCGACATCTTGTGGATTGGTCGAGGCAATCGTTGCTTTACCGGAGAAAAAGGAGGCGGTATGGGGGTTAGTACCTTTATGATATAATGGCATCATAATGCTATATACGTTCGCGAAGAATCCTTGTGTACAGATAAATAAGACGGCGCGCAAGTACACTGCGTGAGTCTTGAAGTATGCGGGAGCCTTGTGGTCTATCTCTCCATATAAATGCTCCAATGTGCGCGTTCGACCACCCAAGGGTGCATACACCGGCTCCAACGCTTTAGGAAAAAGTGCACAAGTACGGGGAAGAGTATTTACTTTGTCGAGACCCAGGTATGTACATATGCCTTTTAATGCTTTTACAAACTAACTTTAGTTGAATGAGACCCGCTGCCCGTGTTTTGGCAAACACACATTGATGGAAAATGTAATTGCTATAGCCTTTTTTTATAAGTCTGTAAGAACTTAATTTCTTGACTGAAATAGTTAAGCGTATATTTTCATCATCAAGAACTCCAATTGTAATTAACGTGGTAATTTCAAAAAGTATTGTGTATCGATTAAAATTATAATTATAATATCAAAATTGTTTGTGTAACATTTGTATTTGAAAAAAGAGTTGTAAGACATGTATGATTACTTGTACAATTAAAGTTCATTCATTTGAACTTTACTATAATTTTTCTGTTTAAAAAAAAAAAAACTTTATAATAAGCGACATAACACAGTACAATTATTAATATAATTGAATGATTACATTACGAATAAATAAAAACGAATTTTATACAGATTTGAAAATCTATTTTCATGTGTCTAAATGCATTAGTTTAGATAAAATGCACAAAACAAATTAGATAAAACACACAATGAACTATCATCAATGAAAAAAAAAAAAAAAATGAGTGTATTCTTTTTCGTTAAAAATATGGTCTTTTGTTTCTTGTCCAACACATCTTCACGATAAGATCCTGCTAAAATAAGTGCACACATGTATAGTATAGAGATCCTGCGGGTGAGTTCAGCCCCAGCTAAGTAAGCAAGATATTTCTTTCTCTTTCTTGTGTATGTGTATGTGAGGGTGGGGATCGAGCGCACACACATCAAGATATTCGTCTAGGTAGGTATGTACGAACGTATGTTCGTAGCTTATATGGGGTGTACAATTCGAAAATGTCAATTCGTATTACCGATATAATTTACTATCTCAAGAGTAGGCAGTTAGAAAGGCAAAACTTTTATGATCATACGGCTTAGAAATCCCGGCGTTAATAACAGCAATGAAATCGTTTACTAAGAGCAGAATGACTGAAAAATATTGAATAATTGTTTTAAACATAAATAATTTTGTTTAATTGTTTGTAAAAATTTAATTGATAAATTTTGTTGTATAATATATATTCAATATGTTTTAATCACTGCGTTATAGCGTGGCATCGAGAATTAAGATATAAGCAATTTCAGGCGCGCTTGTGGATGTCGTTCTTAATTAACAGTGTGATCATAAATCATAAACGAAATGATGATCTAATTTTCGGACACCCTGTGTGCATATAACGCAGGCGCAGGCAGCTGTCACCTTACACCCATGGAGGAGGCATGGACTGCGGCGGCCATTCTCAACTTATCTCTAGGATCTTTGTAAACATGTCGTGAAATCCGAGTATTCAAGCAATGGCGTAGATCGCGAGGTGGAAGGATCCATCGGAGTGTTCTCGAAGTAAGAATTAAAATTTCCGAAGAGTACATTTAAGACTGCAACATTGCGTGCATAAGGTTTCCCTGGCAACCAGAACCATGGTGGCAACGTCTCTAAATGGAGCACATCTTTGTTCCGTGGTAATAAAAGGACTTCAGGACGTGCCACCATCTTCTTTACTCGCTTCCTCATCTCTTAGTCTTCTGCTTAGGGCACTCATCCTTCTGTTATTCTTCGTAGCAATGAAAATATTCGCCGAGCTATAATCATTTGTGATAATGATAGTTCGATATTTTTGTTTTATTTAAAAATTATATTTTATGATTTTGTAATAAATTTATATGTATATTATATGTATATATATTTTTCTAACATGTTTCGTTAATATTTAATCTTTAATTTTTTCATTAAAAAAATATATAAATAATGGTTGTTTTATAGCGTAATATCAGCAGAATTACATTTGTCATAATTATGAAAGAGAACTAATTAAATAATTTCAATTTCCTAAACTAACTTTTACAATAGTTTTAAATTACATTATATTTATGAAATATTTTCCTAGATTCCTGTATTAGTTGATCGAGTAATCAAAAATTATTCAATACAATATGCAATAAATAAATAAATTTTAATATATTTATTATTACATGACGTTTTGAAACTGTTGAAGGCTTCGAGCTCAAGACTTGCCAGACAAGAACCACAGCAACGTGAAACATAATACAAGTTGCACCAGCCAGTCCTAAGCTCAGCCATGCGAAGCAGCCAGCGACTAAGGAACGCGACGTACGAATCAGATTACATCTTACGTTGACTGCTTATCTTTATTCTTCACTTTACCTCGCTTCAATTCACTTCATTTCGCTTCAGTGACAACCCTTCGATCGGCATCTTATAACCGCTGCGCGATATATGTACATTCGTCCTTGAAAACAGGCCTTTCTAAGTATTTAAATGATCACAAGATTTCACATTTATTGAGAAATTTAATTTTTACCAAGCTTAACCATTTGTGATATAATTGTATAATTTCAAAGCCAATGGACCAAAAAAGTAGGTTTTATAAATTTGTTAATATTTAATTTTGTTTTTGCAACATTGTAATGTAATGAGGATAAAAGTTATAAAACACTTTCGTTTTAGGAATAATTTACAAAATTTTTATTCCTTACCATACAACTGCTTATCTTTACTGTACTGTACTTCACTCAGTTTTAGAATCGTACGGTATTAAATATTAAATATTCTTTAAAATTAATTAATATTTACTCATTGTCAGTTCCGCTAGTTTGTAAAAAAACGGGTGCTTGAGCACCTTGTGCAACCTGTATCAACTGAGGTTGAGCTTGTATAGGAGCTGTTTGAATTATAATCGGTTGATTACTTCCACCTTGTACTTGCATACGAATCATCTGAAGTTGTTGAGGCGTTAATTGTATCTAGAATTGTATATAAAGTTAAATAAATGAACATATAGATAAATAATAAACCTATATTAGCTACTAAAAAGTACACATACTGGTATTTGTTGAATTTCTCCACTAGGTGTTACAATTTGTTGTACAATTTGTATTCCTCCAGTTTGTGTTGTAGGTGATTGTTGAGCCTGCTGTAATTGTATAATTTGTTGACCTGATGATTGTTGTGGACTTTGCACTGTTACAGTCTGTGCTGTACTTGCTGTAGTACTTTCCTACAATTAAAATATGCAATTAATAAATAATAACAACCATTTCATTTTGTAAAATTAAAATACTTTACAAAATGATCATATACCTGTTCCACAGGACTACCAATGTTGATTGTTTGTATTTGCCCAGTAGAAGGTTGTACAATTTGTATCGGTTGTGTAGTAGCATTACTATTTTGTACATTTTGATTGGCAGAGGCTTGTTGTTGTGCTAATTGAAAGTAATAATGTACCTGATCTGAATTCATAGAAGTACGTACAGTGCTTTCAGTCTGTGCTTTACTCTGTTTCAATTCGTCTCTAGGTACTATGTCAATTAGAAAATCAAATTGATCATACTTAGTTATTGCCATTGCTATATCATTTCTTTGAAGAGTACGTCTTTTATTATCTTCTGTGTGCACCCATGCTCTTAATGTCAATTCATGTATAAAGATTTCTGCTGCTTTAGAAAATAGCATAGGAGCTTCTGCGCTTATCATTTTTACATCACCATCCAATTTCATTATTTTTTTTATCCTAGCAAGTGGCAATGATTGTGTTTTTAAATCCATCTAAAAATACAATAGTAAATGAAAATGTACTAGATATGATAATTACATTTTAACATATATAAATTGTCATTTACAGTAGTAATTTTTTTTATTTCTTCTGTGACCTTTGGCCAAAACTGAGCCAAAGCTTGTTGAGCCTCGGAATTACCAGGTGAGGCAATTTGTAAATCTCCATTCGAATCGCCTTCAATTTCACTATCCTGATTTCTAAATAAATATAAATAAAAATAATGTGTAAGATATTTATTTACATTACAATATTATACTATTTGGTATTATCAAGCAAAAAACATAACCTAATAATATACAAACAAATCGGTTTACTTACGCATTTACGAAGAATACAGACATTTTTTATAAATACTGTCAAAGTAATATAGAATAAAATATTTTAAATTATGAGTATCATCTTATTTAAATATAACATTACATAAACTACAAATGTTACAGTTTGTTGAATTTCGACAAAATTCACAACAAAATTGTTATTTGCACCAGAGCATATACTGCCATGATAATATGTAATCAATTTTATTTTACTTTAAATTTTATTATGTTGACTAGAGATGGCAGTGCAGATGCAACGTTTGTGCATACAGTCATAGATAAAATATAGTATAGACATATCACTCAATGTTTTGTCTGTATTCAGTCTTGAGGATAGAGTACAAAGATAAATTTACTTTATCAGTTTTGTTTAATATCAAAAAATTTATACATTTATGTATAAATGCATGTAATTGATTGAGTAATTTTAAAGATATACTGTGGATATTCATTGTGGTATACTTTTAATGTAAACAGATGTCCAGTATGTATCTACAGCAATATTTGCCACAGCATTGTACGATTCTTAAATGACAACATACTAGCAGCTTTTTAAAACTACTTTTAGTAATTTTATGTATATCTTGCTTGTAAGAATTCCAATTTTCAAGAATTTAAGTTATATTTTCTCTTGAAAGATTAAGCTGAAAACAGTAAATGATGCTTCAATTTTTAGTGTCATAAATTTTACAATAAGAGTAGATTAAAAATAATTGAAGTTTAAGAAAAAACCCAGTAAAAAATATACAATGATTGTATGATCTCTGAATCATATACATATCTGTTTTAATTATATTACATATATTTAAACTTAAATATATTAAAAATAACATAGAAAACACAATATATACAATTTTATAATTTTCTTATTCATGCATAGCTTTGTAGCTACAGATGCTTTGAAAAACAGCATTTAACACTTCTTTAGCTGTATGGATGTCAGAATTACTTATTCTAACAATACTTCCAAATTCACGAATATAATGATCTAATTCCATGTCTTTTGATAAATCTTTTGTTCCCATATATTTATTCGTTAACTGTGATAATTTTAATAAATCAGAACTAAATGCTTCATCCAAGTCAAATAATTCTAAAGCTGGTGGTGGTAATTCTTGGAAACTTGGTGGAAATATCTGTAAATACATTTCTTGTGTTATCATATTGATTTAAAATATATAATTACAATTATAAGTATATAATTATTGAAACTTATTATTAAAGTATATAATTACTGAAGCTTGTGTGGGTGGTAATGGAGCCTCAAAATGTGGTGGAATTAAGGTAAGTGGTTCATGTTTTACACCAAGAATTTCATAAGCCTTTATACAAATTGGTACTATGTCTAAATTTACTGAATAAAGATGATGTTTGAATAATTTGGTATATTCATGAGGATTATCCATTATATCCATGTCTTGAGTGCATACTTTTGGATTATTAGCTTGTTGCGTTATGTCTGGGATAAAATTATACTCTGAGAACTACATAAATAATATCACTATTAATAAGTATAAATAATTATTTTAAATTTAAGTATATTATAATATAGAAACTTACATCCATATCATCCATTTGAGATTCTTTGATTACGATATCTTTGGATTCAAAAAAGTCGAAGATCATTTGTCTTAATGAATCATTTTTTTCTTTCTCAATATATGTGTCAGTTAACATTCTAGAAGAACCTAATACAAGTAATTTTCCACCATTGACTTCATTATAATGATAAGCAGAAATAGGTCTATTTGTTGGTATTGCTATTGATCCACTGGATAATGCAACTATGGATGGTTGTGCTACATTTAACGTCGCACCATATGGATATAAAAAGTTCATGTCTCTAAAATAAGAAGTTAAAAATAAATTAATATTAGGTATTGTATCAAATATTTTATATTTATGTAATTTACATGTATTCATTGTGATTTCTTAAAAATATAGATTTACTTGACATCCCTTGAGAAATTAAGCATTCCTTTGGATGCATTGTTTGACTATAACTCATACGTATAACACTATCTAAAAATTACATGATGAGAAGAGGTGTACAACTTGCCCTTAATTTTACTTTCATTCAAAAATTTTACAATACCATTGTTCACCATTATGCCAAACTCCTCTAATAAAAAATTTACGTTTGTATTCGACTTTTTTTCACCACCTTCGCCGAGCATAACTAAAACGTGCCCTCCAGAATTTAAAAATGCTCTAATCGAATTCATTTCTAATTCTGTAAATTTATTTTGTGGACCAGGCAATACTAATATTTTGCTTGTCGATAATAATTCTTCCGTTAAGGTATCATTGTTTCTGAAATATGATAACAATTAAGAAAAATGTTTCGATTCGTGATTATGATATACAATCGTATATTACTCGATAAATTTCCATTTTGATTTCAACTTTCTTTGTAATATTTTAAATTCTTCGTTCAGTTTTCTTTCGTTTTTTGAAGCATCAAAAATAATAAGGTTTAAATTGTTGTTGTTATCATTGCTGCCAAAGATTGAGTTCATAGTGACAGTCACTTTATTATTATAAATTGAACAAGTAGCAATATAAATAAATTTCAGAACGTTTCTTGATAACTCACTTCTACCTTTTTATCACATTATTAAATAAATGTTTTCTTCGAAATGTATGATAATTTCTTGTTGTCATTGGCAACTAGAAACATATCAAACATTCAAATATAATTGGTTAATAGTACAGATCAGAACTGTATTAAAAGAGCAGTTACTTTACTGTGTTTTATACATTCAGTGGTAATAGCATTGATTACATAATTGTAAGATAGTTTCGACCATTGACTAAAAAATAGAATAGATCCGCCATGAAATGGGATCTATTCTATTGTGTCTCAGAATTTGAAATACCGATTAAGAATATATATATGATTTCTTTGTCTGTAGTGCAAAATGCATCAAAAGAATTAGCTAATCACATATAGGTGGCGGTTTGGATAATAGTTTAGTTATGAGCAGTGTTCAAAATGGTTGGTGGTCCACATGTTTTTAAGCGTTTTCTAATCATTTAACTCAAACAAAATGACTGCGATTGTACAAGAGGATAACGAGTTAAAGAAGTTACTGGGTAACCCTGCAAAAAATGCTGGAGAGGATAACTTGATGGGTCCGCCGCAATCAGTAAATTAATAAATATGTTTATACAATATGCATTCATTTTTATATTTTTCATTTTATCTTTATATATCATTTCAGACTAATGTTCCGCGGCCAAGTACATCACAAAATGTCAATCCACAATCACTGATAAGTCCTATGACTCCAGCTAATAGTACAAAAGAAGTGATAGAACCTTGTTTACAGTAAGTGATATAATTATTAAAATTTTAAGTCTTCAATATTTATAAAAATTACCTTGTAAGTAAACTTTACAAGAAATGAATAAATTTATTATTTTTCACATTATTATTTTATCATTTTAAATTTATATTAAATGAAGATATGATATACAATAAAACTTTCATTTTTTTTTTGTTTTTAGAAATGTAGTTTCTACAGTGAACTTAGGCATTGAATTATCACTTATGTATATAAATACTAGAACAAGGAATTCTGAATACAATCCAGCACGATTTACTGGTTTAATCATGAGGATCAGAAATCCGAGAGCTACAGCATTAATTTTTCATTCAGGGAAATTGGTGTGTACAGGAGCTAGATGTGAAGAGGATTCTTATTTAGCGACAAGAAAATTTGCAAGAATAATTCAAAAGCTAGGTTTTGCAGTAAGAAGTATTATGTATTATATGCTAAGTAGATGAGAAAGTTATAAATTCGTTATATTTCATTTTTCTTATTTGTGCTATTACAGGTCAAATTTTTTAATTTTAAAATACAAAATATAGTTGCCACGTGTGATTTAAAATTTCCAATCAAATTAGAAAATTTAAATCATATACATGGACAATTTTCTAGTTATGAACCTGAGCTATATCCAGGTCTTATATATAGGATGGTATCACCAAGAGTGGTATTGCTTATATTTGTAAATGGTAAAATTGTGTTAACAGGTAAGAATGAATTAAAGTATTGATTTTTTATTATCTGTATTATTATTAAAAACCACATTCAAGACATAAAACCATATTTTAGGAGCAAAGAATCGAACTGAACTGCAGGATGCACTAAACAATATATACCCAATATTGAAAAGTTTTAGAAAGCAATAACAGTATTTTTCAAGTCTTAAGATGTTTTTTTACGGTAATATACGACATGCATAGAAGCAACTAAAATTCATCATGTATTAAATTATTTAATTAATTAATTTACATTTATGTGTTATTTGTTAATGAATTTTACAGTAATATTTTAAATTTACGACGATTGAACAAATCTTAATAAGTTTTGTGCAATAAATTAATTGCATAATTTATACAAATTTTGTACAGATATATAGCATATATATAGATAATATGTTAAATTGACATTCTTAAATAGTTTACAAATATATATCTTTTGTATGTATAGAAATAAATGGAATATATCATTTTAACATACATATATATTTTTTTACATTGTGAATAACAAAAATAATACTCGGTTTTATATTGCTATGAAAAAAAATACAATTAATAAGTGTATATTTATAAAATTTTTATCTTGCCAGATATAATTCAAACGTTAAGATTAAAAAAAAAAAACTATTATAAATATATTTTATAGATAGATTAATTATTTAACATTTATGTAATTTATTATCTTGTGAAACAAGAATAACTTTTTAACAGAATACATATAATTCTTAAAAACGTAACGCATTTAGAATATTTAATATATTCTTTGTATATGCATTTGGTATATGTACATTGATTTAAAATCGTTACTTTGCATCATAATTAGTAATATGATATTAAAATATTTATATATGTAATTTTATTTAGCACCAGGTTTTGGAATTATTGATAAATTAAAAAATTATGAAAATTTTTTCTAGTTATAAATTTATCTCTACTTCATGTTCTTTTTTTTACTGAATCACATATTGGACTGAGGATGATTTTTAATATACGTTAAAATGCTGTAAAATTTCACAAACGATATATCTTAATAGTTTCCAGCAAAATATACCCAATATTTTAATAGACGACGTTTAGACCTTTCTTCGCCGCGATCGGTAATTTTTCACCTCGGAAGAACGGATTTTCTTCCTGAAATAATATATTAAAAATTTATTTAGATTATATTATATACGTATATTTATTAACTTTAATAATCTATAATTAAAATTATATAAAACATTCAAAACTTGAAGAGATTAAGAGATCAAAAATTTACGTTGAAAAAAAACAAATGTTTTATTTTTTATTTTAAATATATAATATTTACAATTTAAAGCTATTTTCTCTATTCTGAAAGTCACATAAAATTCACGTGAAATTTACAATTTTCCGATGAGAGTCTACTATTCAAGATAGAGAAAACATTAATAACGATTAATTAGAGAATCTTTTCATTGTTTTGTCATCGTTTTGATTAGATAATTCAATTTAAAAAAATTGAATATATCTCTTACAGCCTGAAATTGATCGACGATTTGGTTGAAATTGGAGTTTGAAATATGCATGTTCGGTAGATTGCTGTTTGTGGAATCAACCGAACAATCCAACATGTGTTCCGTGTCACACATGCAATCTTGTGCACTTTGATAATCTCGACTGAATGCCGCTGTATTTTCGAAATTCACGATACAATTGTTTTCGCCTAAATAAACATATTCCGCTTAGATTTTATACTTTATTATACAAATACATTATACAAAAGAGTCCCTCACTTACTTGTATATCCAACTGGACAAGGATTCGGTGGCGTACAATACGCAGGTAAAGCATTTTCCTTCTCATCCTTGATATTCTTTATGCTACCAGGTTTAATTTTTTGTCTGTCGTTTGTCTTATCGTTATTGTTAACACGTTGGTGACTCCACAATGTGCTATGTTGTAAGTACTCCTGATCACGGATGCTAGGATTAGGATTTAAAGTGTCCATACCGTCATAATCAGCAGGTAATTCAATAGGGATTTCTTTCGGTTTGTCTTGATATTCCAAATATGAATCTGCTGTATCCACCAGTTCATTTCCCATTTGATTAATCAATTCTCGGAGAAAAGTATCAGTTAACAGTTGCTCTTCCTAAAATTGAAGAATAATTAGTGACAGGTGTAAGACATGTAGTATCAAATAAAAAGATTTTATGAATTATGACATTATATTATGTTATTACGAAATATATTATTACATTATACATTACGATATTACATTGTTATGAAATTTATCAAAGAATAAGTAAGATGTTACCTTAAGTGGTGGAGGCAAGTATACTGATGCTTGAACTGCAACAACCACGGAAAGAAATAGGATCCAGTACATTTTGAGTGATAGCTAGAAGAAATAGAAAATGATAGTTCTGTGAAGAAAATATCGCATTTATAATTTGAAATTAAATGCTTAAAACGATTGATTAAAAATAAGTGATTTATAACGTATTATGTTTATTTTCGAAATTAATATTTTTCATTACACATAGATCAATCTGTGAGGAATACATTGTTATAAAGAAGTTCTTTTTAACAATTTTTTTATACTCATTTCAGTAGAACACTATTGCTGAATCACTCTAATATAATTATTAATAAGCACTGTTATACAAGAAATATCTATATACGAGTATTTCGTATTAGATACATTCAATTTAGATAATGTTCAATTTAAATCTGTCATGAAATATTTTCACCCAATAATTAAATAGCAATAACATATTGACACAGCAATAATTCACCTGTTAAAATTATTATACACACGTATCATTACATAAAAAAATAATTTTTCAATTGTCGAGTTTCATTCGACCATCAATTCACCAATTAATTTCAAAATAGAAAATCCCGCAACGAAAATCTCAAAAATAACAACGCTTATCGATCATCAACCCACTCTCGAGGCTAATAAACCACCGTCCTCCTAATTTCCAATTTTTTTTCAAATTAGCTCTCCCACCGACTCATCCTAAACTGTCTTAAAACGTACAAACAGAAACATTCTTCGAAAGATATATGAAAGAGCAGAACTTACCAAAAATAGTGGAATAATCGCAAGAAGGAACGACGAAGGAACGACGAAGATTCTCGAGCAGATTTCGCGAGTGTGCAGGTATCTTCAGCAACCGGAAACGGCGCTGTGCTCGTGCGGAATCGAGGTATTGATCCACGCTTTCCACGCCGTTTTTCCCCCGGTTTTACCGGCCATCGTACCGCCTACGATTCTCTTCGGCAACCCACATTCGTAAAACCGAGTTACGAGCAAAGGTCGGCCCATGGCCGAGCCTCGGTGACGTCGTTCCCGCGATTAAGGATGAGTATTTGGCTCGCTGGCTCCATGTTAATTCCTCGAACAGACCAAAGTATTCTCGTCGTTCGATGAATGAGGTGGAATTTTATGCATGGAATCTTAGACGTGGAATCTTAGTAAGGAGAATTTCCCCTTGGATTTCGGAATTTTGTTTCTGGTGTGGGGAGACTTGCGAGACTATGCTTTATAAATCGTGATATTTCTTTCCGGCGTATACATTTGCATTTTACTTTGTGTCATTTTGTATTACCGGCTCATTAATATTTTAATTTCGTCTTTTCTGTTCTTGTTAAATATATTGTTTCAAAATGTTGATTTAAGAATTTTATTATATTTATTATTAGTCTGTCAGTCTTTAGTTTTTTTTTTTTTGAAGAGTTATGTCAATTTCAAAGAGAATATTTGAAAGAACGAGAAATTTTCGAAAGGACCATGTATTTTAGATCGTGGTATTATTTACCAGCATAGTCGGGGTATATAAAAAATGCAGATTGTTCTAATTCTATTGTTAATTCATTAATACATCAATGTTTTCACAGATTTTTTTTTTTTGACGAGAGTACATTTTAGTATTTCTATGAATTTTTTCTAAGAAAAATATATTTTATACATTGAAGTATAAAATATCTTTTTCTCGGAATTTTATTTTTAATATTCTAATACATCTTTTAGAATTATAAGAAATTTATAAGATTCCTTATATTTGATGCCAAGAGTCATACCCTGTGAAGAAAATAGAGCTGGAAAAAAATGACGGAGTTACATTGAATTTATTCAGTGAAATATTTACAATCTGACTTATTCGTAATTTTGTAATTAAACTACATCTCTGTTAAAACTATATTTTCAAACGATAGTGTATTTATTATTGCCAAGAACGTGAAAAAAGTCGAGAAGAATATTTTTAATTACTTGCCATTTGATAGAAAATGTGAAAATAGTTTTAAAGATGTCTGTCATGAAATATTGAATCACGTGGAAATCGAGAGGCTAATTTCGTCATGTATAATATATCCTCGAAATAAAATGCAAAATGAAAACAACGATATCCACGAGGGTTCAGAGATCAAAAGAGACCCCAGGCATTCATTATGGTCGTATATAAACGTCCATTAGTAATTGTCTCCCTTTGAACAGTTACAATTCAATTTCTGAAATCGAATTGCTATCGTGTTTCCACCATCCACCGATGAAAATTATCCTCTTCATTGAATCATATTCTCGCGCCTAAGAGAAACATTTTGTCTCTTCTACGAATTATTCCGTGCCGAACGACTCGTGCTGTCTGCGTGTTCATGTGAAATTTGTAAATAATTGCTCATGCCATGTTAATGAATGTATCTGATCAGAAGGTAGTTTGACAAACTTGAGAAAAAAGATTTTCAGTCATTTAAAAATCAGAATTCCATGTGCATTCGAAATATAAATTGTCATCACCTTCAGTTTTATTGCAATTAAGATCTTTTTTTATGATATATATATATATATATATATAGGTAAACCATTTAACGATTTGATTTAAACGAAAGTTTCAGATATTACTCTCTTTTAATTTAATGTGGCAGAACAGTGTAATTCAGGACATAGTGTCGAATTTAATTCATTTTCAACGATGTTTCAGCTTTATAAATTTAATCGTATCGATAGTGAAGATCCAATTTTAGTAATTTATGATATAAAATTTTAACAATGTACAATTGCGTGCGCAAAGAACAAAAGTTACATTTTAATTTTAATTGAAGTTAATTTCTACGGAGATCCAATGTTGATAATTTATTATGTAAAAACCTTGGCAAAATTGTGAATAATAATTAAATTTAAATTTAAATTATTTGATTCCCGATCGAAGTTAAATTTTCTATAAAAGAGTCAGTTTGAATCGAAAATGATACTTGTGCAAATTTGGAATTTTATGAATATAATTAAGAAATGAAGTTTGTTTCATTTTGGATTATAATTCTTGTTTAAAAACGAAATATCAGCGAGAAAAACAGAAGAAGAAGGTGCAGGAACAGAAGATTATTCGTCTCTAAGAAGATAAAGGAAATAAAGAAGTGTTATCCTATTATCCAGATACATTCTCTTTTCTTATCTCTGGATATTTCTAACTTTTCCCATTTGTCAAATTCATATGATTTTTAGAAAATAACATTAAGTAAGTTAATCATTTTGACATTCTCATAGAAAGTTTAATTTTTTTATTCTTCATACACAATTAGCAGAATTAGATCATCGTTGTTAACTCGCTATTAAATTAAATTGACTATTAAACTTTTGCTAAATTGTAAAATATCGCGAAGATCAATATGTAGAATGCTTTAAAAAGGAACATTTTCAATATGATTTGATTGGACGCTGTAAATATTTCTCTACTGATGTGTCAAAACATACGTCAGTGGAAATCGTTATCGGCAGCTAAATGACCAATAGATTATGAGGGATGCGTGTTAATTCACTTTGGAGGGGATGAGTTTTATTTTTTGTTCCCGTGTCACGAATATTGTGCTTGATGCTATGTACATTTACTCGTCACGAAAGACCAGCGTTTCATGTCTTCTTTCATTTGCAAATTGTCCTCTAATGTTATTATTGAACCGTGTTACAAATTTTTACTTTTTTAAATCAAATGGAAATGTAATATCGTGCGATCAATTTTCTTTAATATCCATATGAGCAATAATTAATTAACTAGACAATAAGCGTGTTTATTTCTAAAAGAACTGAAATTTTAAATCTATTCTTTCACATTGATATCGTAGCCATAATTTTTCCAAAATAAAATCTTCCTCGTCGTCACTTGGAGCGGTTCTCCTCTATGATCTGAAGATTCTATTAACGAAACACATTTGTCACTCAATTATTTCGGATATGGGAGGACTCCACCATATTTTGTAGTTAGGCTCAACTCAGACGGAGTATTACAAAATTACAGTAATTGTGTTTGTAGGCACTCGCGCGGGTGCAATGAAGCAATTAAAAAAAGAAAAAAAAAAAAACCTTTTCATTATATATCCCGCGTGAATGCCATCACGCAGTCCCGTACTAATTCACGAGCATCGACAAGCAACCATCGTGTTTCATGGTTACGGCGTGGTTCTAAAGTGTCGTCCCTTTCGAACCGAACCAAAGCCAAAGCAACGCATATTTTTCAAACGGGCATTTGCGGTCGCCGTGTAATCTGTCGTTTCGGATTTCACGGTGATCAGCTGTGTCGTAATAGGCCAGGACCTTTTCCACCGGCTGCGTGGCGGCTGGCATTCTCGAAGGGTAGGCGGCGTGGGGTTGTTACGCTGTGTCTCGCCGTCACGAGTATTGATCTCCGCGGAGCCGCTGTGTGTGAATGGGCTATAACCGTCTCACCCTGGATCCTGGAAACGGGGATCTCCGTCCCTGTCCTGTTCTTCGGCCCCTTTCTCCTTCGTTCCCTTTCGGTTTGTACCCGAACTCCATTTTATGTGGGTCGCTCGTTTCTTCGTTTTCAGCTAGATGCTCGTTTATATACTCACTCGTAAGCGATGTCGGAAGATTTCAAGATTCAGCCTTGGGTGTCGTTTAATTAATTATCGAATAAAATATATTTATATAATAATGTATAATATATAATAATTAATATATAATAAATATATTTATTAATTTACCTTTATTTATATTTATTTATTTGTTATATTTATTAATATATAATAAATATATTTATTAATTTACCTTTATTCATATTTATTTATTTGTTATATTTATTAATATATAATAAATATATTTATTAATTTATCTTTATTTATATTTATTTATTTGTTATATTTATTAATATATAATAAATATATTTATTAATTTACCTTTATTTATATTTATTTATTTGTTATATTTATCAATATATAATAAATATATTTATTAATTTATCTTTATTTATATTTATTTATTTATTATATTTATTAATTTATCGAATTATTAAATATCTGAAAAATGATTACCAATTATTTATTTGTTATTCCATTGTTATTTGTTTATCCATTTGGTTTTTATACTTGTGATTCCTCAAATAATTTCTCTTCAGTGGCAGATCTCTGTGCAACTTCATATATTGCGTTCTATGTATTTTTGTTCACCTTCAAATGTTTCGTAAGTCCATTTGAAATCCATTTGTTTCGAAGTATTCTGGAATCGCCGATTTATTTATTTTATCTGTTTACGTGTTCTGTGAGAGAGAAGGAAGAAAGAAAGGGCAAGAAAGGAAAGAATGAAAAATAGTAAAATAAGTAAAATAAAAAAATAATCAAGGGAATTCCTTATCTCATTTCCTTATCTTCGCTCTTACGTATTCATCATTTAAGCAGAAATGAGTTAATACCTCTCTACGGTAGGAATTTCATGTCTCCATAATCTAATTAATCTACTTTATCACGATTCAATCAACTTTTGAACTTTTTATAAATTCTCAACCATTGGAACATTCTAAATTTTGACTGATTAATTTCTCTTTCAGTAACCTTTCGTCACTTAATTTTCACAAATTAATTTTGACAAAAATATTCGCTTCATTCATTTTATGTCCATTTCATGTTATAGGAAAAATTTTCAAAACGTTTCTTTCGGTTTCTCCTCTTCGATTTCACGTATCCTCGCACTTCCATCCACGATATTTTGTTTGCAATATTTGTAACTGCATCTGTCATTTGAAGTGAGGTCACTGGAAGCACTGCCACGTTTTTTTTTTTTTCACTCATTCTCGCAACAGCGTGCCTCCTTTCTTTCTACTATCGTCGCTATTCCAGGGTTTGAAAGGACCCTCGCGTAGCCGCACTTAGGCCAAAGCACATTAGCATATTTACCCGGCCTTCAATTTTCCTCCCCCTCCCCCTGTTTCGAATCAACGAAGTTAACTCGCACGACCGAAATTAGTTTATCAGAAACCCTGTTCCCCTTGAAAAATTTGTTGACGAATTTCTCGGTTTATCTGGGGTGATTGGAAAACTGTAATATTCTTGAAGCGAATTTTATAGAAATCACAATGAACGTCGAATTTATTCGAGGGACATTTTCATTGGATTGAATGTTTTCGAAGATTGCAAGTCTCTTAATTTAATTATCCTTTCGTAAGAAATCTTTTTATTTTATTATTACTTCTTTGACAATTTTAAAAAAATTTGTATACTTGAGCAACTTCAAGCAAGACACCTAGTAATGATTTTTCTAACCGTAAATACGATGTAGACGATCGATTACACGTAAATCGATGTTGGATCATGTGAAAAACCACATGTGTTCCTGTAATATGACCGAAGAAATCATGCACGAACGATTTAGAGCTGATCAAACGTTTGCGGTAATATGAAACATCATTAATCGATCCTTGCGATTAACCTCTTTACATTTTGTCAACACAAGCACAGATACAAAGAGAAATTTTAATTTTAAAAGAAAAGAAATTTTAATTTCATTTGCAATTTTTGTGTCAGTATATATACATATGTGTGCACTATTGTGTACACTTATTATTTAAATACTGCTACTTGTGTTGACTCTGGGAAATTCTAAAATTTCTATCAGTTTCTACAATCATCTTAATCTGTTAGAAATTACTTTTTGGAATTATTTTAATTCAATCATCCATTCTTCGATAATTAGATTTTTACGTAATAAAGCTTCGACATAATTATGTCGATTATATTGCATTTCGATTTGTTAATTTTAAATCGTAAAAGGTACATCTTGACAAAAGATTAATATTAAAATCGGAATTAGGGTTTCAATATGAATTAAATAATTGCAATGATGCAGCTGTACATACGTACCGGCAATAATTTATGAATTTTAAGTATAAGAAGCTTTAAAGAAAAATCAAATTTCAATTTAAAACACGCTCATTTGATAAAGATATTATTGCGTGATCATTGTACGATATAAAATATACGTACAATTTTAATCATCCACATTTGACCGATCACAGAATCGACCTTGCGCCGCCAACAATGGTTTCACGAAACTCGGCCCGTGCCTCGACAGGATCAGGCCACTTTTGGGCCCCAGTTTGGAGAACAGGGTTCGCTCGGCACTCGAGGAGTTCGTATGCAAGTCGAACTCGCACTACGCGAAACGATTTCCACGATTGAAGAAATTCCTAAACACGGCCACCGCTTGGACCGGCTGTTTGGACGTCTCTGCCAAGGACACGGATATCAGGCAGGAAATGATTAAGCACGCGATCGAATATCTGGCAAAGGATGGCCTGGTGACACAGTTCGCGGACCCAGTCGTTCTGAATAGAGGACCGAATAAAGTGGATCCCGATTCCTTGGCCGCCGAGCAGAACCGAGCCTTGAAAAGCATGAACGTCTGGAGGTTTATTAACGAGAAGGACTATTGGCTGTGCCAAGATTGCGCGTGAGTATGCACAGGGTGTCACGTAAACGTTTTCTTTATTTCTACCAATACGAGAAGAAATGTATGAAATAGTGCGAATGGTTTTTTTTTTCTGGAAGGAACGGACATGGTGCGTAAATGCATATTTCTTTTGTGATCATTTGTCACGTCCCCGATGCTTTCTTTTTGTTGTACTGGCATTTTTAATATTATTAAAAACAAAGAGAACATTTAGGAACACTTAAATATTATACTCGATACTCGTATTCCATTATATGTGAACAATAATTATTGTTTTTAGGAGGCAATGCATAAATATATCGCACTGTAAATTTTAACTGAATTAATTTTATGTGTAAAATATAAATATAAGATTCATATATTTATGATACGTTTTGACAGATTAAATAATTATGATTTCAGACTTATCTAAATTCAATTTTACAGGACTTGCGTAGATCCAGAAACCACTGTACAAATCCATCACGAATGCAAAAAAGTCACTTCCAATAGTGATCTAGACGTCGAGGTCGGCTCAATCTCTCAGGAATCGTCGACTTTCTACGGCACCTGTACAACGACTTCTGCCTGCCGTTCAATTTCCAACCGACGAGTCGAAAATCCAGACACTCATGCAAACAGCAATCGTCGAAATTTCCAACTGATTCTGGAGTCGAGTGCAACAAATCCACAGACGAGGGAACTCGATAACGCGAACAACGACAGTTTGAAAACGCTTGACCTGAGGGTGAAATTCAACTGCGGCGGAAAATTCGCACAGACTCAAACCAGCGAAGGAAATTTGAATTTTATTTTCGAAGTAAGCCAAACGTCGCCGAACGTCGCCGATCGTTCCAAACCTGCTCCAACGGGAGGACATTTAAAACGATCAGACGACAGTGACCAAACGAAATTTCCGCAAAACTCCAAGATACAAATCTACGTTCACAGAACGACAAGCACCAGCCGCTCTTGCATTCGAAACCCGCCGAATATATCGAATCTTTCGCTGCCTTGCAAATCGAGCCAGCTGATCGTTCGATTGTTCGAAGCTGACCCGTCGCTGTCGGACTCTTGCTTGGTTCTAATGAGGAAAAGGTTCGAGAAGGGCATCGGCAACGCTTGTTCCTGCATGAACGACATACTGAAAAAGTTGGACGAGCCGCTGATCAAACAGCTACGTTTGAACTGCGAGATCCGACCTGGCCGCGTGGATTTCAACCTCTCGCGCAAGACCGATGGAACTGCGAACAGGAACAAGAATCGATGGTTCCTCGGTCGAGTTCCCACATGCAGCAACGTTCACAAACGCGATTCGCGTCACGAGCTTGTCGAACGCTGTGAAGAAGACTCGAACGATCGAGGCTCGGCGAAGCGTCTTGCTGATTTCGAGGAGCCACGCGTTGCTTCTCCGGCTTCTGTTCTCTCGGCTCGTGATTCGACGGAAATGCAGATATTCAGGAACGAAACGAATGAGAACGAAAGGGAGGAGAGGAGGAGGGAGGACGCTAATTTCGCGCGGACGAGAAAGGGAGAGAAACAGGTGGATTTCGTGCTTTCTTCGCGTACGACAGATTCGCAGGATGAGAAGGACTTCGTGATTCCCATTCAAACCGATATCGAACGATCTGAAAAATGTGATGACGATGTAACGGCGGTCGATGATGAAATTTGCGAGGGAGAGATCGATGGATCGAGAGGAAAAGAGGAGACGATAATCGGACAATGTGAAGCTGAAGAAACTGCGGATGTGAATGGAAAGTCTGAAGCACGCAACGATGGATTTATGGTAGACGATTCTGAGAACAAACTGATAGAATTGTACGATCTCAAGTGTGGCTGTTGTTCGGATAGCCTGAAAGGAGATGGCTTTGGGGAACATAATTCGACGGCTGAAAATAATTTAGAGGAATGTTCTCGTCGTGCTTTTTGCACCGGTGATGGAATGATTGAGCAGAATCGTTCGCGAACGAAGAATGTAGATAAAAAGGATTCGAAAGATTCGAAAGATTCCTGTCACGCGTTTTGTACGAGCGGCAGAACATTGATGATCGAACATTCTTCGCACTTAGACAATAAAGGTTCGAAAGTAAATCATTGTCACGTGATCTGCATGAACGACAGAATGGTCGAGCATAATCTCTCGCGGATGAAGACGGTAGATGATAAAAACTCAAAAGTAGACCGACCGTGTCGCGTATTTTACACGAGTGACAGAGTAGTTGAGCGTAATTCTTCGCGAACGAGGAATTTAGACGACGAACGCTCGAGAATAGAGCACTGGCCCTGTTACTCGAAAGAAAATACTTCAAAAGGGCAAGAGTCTACTCATTTACCGGAGAAAAAATACGATTCCATGCCGGAGGATTACGTTTCAACGGGTGTTTCAGGTTTGAGAACAGGAGAGCGACAGCTGTTGGAGAACGAAGAACGTGTTTTCGAATTGAAACAAGGTATTTCGCAGATGAAAGACACATCCAAGCAAGAAATACACGTTTTCGATATAAAAGTAAGGGAGAAGGATATTTTGAACGTAGATGAGAGATACAGCGCCGATTCGATTTGTGTCTTTGACTCGAACACGGAGGATAGCCACGATACGAAGTGTTCCTGCTGCGGCGAGGATATCGACGGAAGAAATGACACTGAATCAAATAAACCTTTCATTTGTCCCGGCGAGAAACTTTCCCACTCGATCACGACGGAAAACGCGCAAGCTGTGAACGATAATTCCAATCTACGACGTTCGGGATTTACTGTCGAATCGAACGTATCGCCGACTCGCGATCAATTTCCCGATCGATTCACAACGAGCGAGAAAAATTCGATTGACCTCTCGCGGGGATGCTCGGCTGATGGCGAAAGAAATTCAATCGGCGACACTTGCGATCGAAAATCCACCAACGAAAGTCCTCCAATCACCGAATCGTTGTTCGTATTCTGCGAACGATCGAACGCGAAACAGTTCTCATCCACGGACGAGGCAAGTTCCTCGAACGAAAATTGTCGCGCGAACAGGCGAGAATCGCACGGGAGATTCAAATCACCGTGCGGAGGATCTGTTCGAGCAGCGTGTCGTCGAAAATCGATATATTCCGTGACGTGTGACCCGTACTGCGCCACGAGGGATTGTTCTCGAGTCGATCGAAACGTCGTGGGAGATCGTTCGAGAAGACAGAAAGAGAAAGACGTACCGAGCGTCTCTACTCGATGTAAAAATCGTTCGCGGCGTGGATCAATGGTTCCCGGCAGTTTGTGCGGCTCCTTTCCAGCCGTCGATCGTATCAAATACCTAATTCGCAAGAAACTGCGAAAATTGCTCGTGGAGGAGCGCGACAAGGGGACCAGCACGTCGAAGACGTTCCTGAGGAACGACAGATACCTTGTCAGCGTTTCCAGCGGAAAACTGAACGATAGCCGAGTAACTCGCGAGTCCTGTACCGCCGGTTCCACGATTCGTTGCCCGTTTACGACGAGAAATCGATACGAAGCCAGAGGATCGCCGGATAGAACGTTCAACGAAGGCAGTTGTTCGGGTAAAAACAAGAACAATTTTGGGAATATTGTGAGAGGAAGATGCCAGAGGACGATACGAGGCAACGACGTGCTTAAGACGATCATGATCGGTGACGTTTCGCGGCCCCTCGGGCAGAAACGCGACTCCAAGTCGACCGACACGCAAGACTTGATGGGCGACCGAGTAGAAAGGGCCGAGAGAAGTAAACGAAAGGGTAAGAAAAACGTGGTGGATCCCCGACGGTGTAATAAAAATAGGAAAAGTCGGAATAGTTCGAGCGTCGTGCCTTTCAACTCGAGGAGAATGGTGTTTTTCGAAGACGATCGTGATCACACGTCGAGACAGAAATACGATTCGAAGGGGAGAGACAGAACGAAGAATCCTCCTGCCGATTCAAAGTTGACGAATTACTCTCGAATGGATCGGTACGAACGTGCTCTCTCTAGAGGCTCGTACGTAGAGTATGAAAATGGACGAGGATCGATTGCAGAGGACGTGGCGTGTCGCGACAAATTGAGATCGTTCGAGAGACGATTGTTGAAGCTCGAGAAAAGACGCGACGAGGAGAGTAATTTCGCTGTTCTTCTCAGTGACTATGAGAGACGCGTCAACGAGCTGGATGCTGATTTTAGGCACAAGTTGTTGCAATACGTGACGCTCTGCAGGAGCGTGAAGAACACGTTGATGAAGAGGTTACAACCGGATGACGCTTATGGGGTCACATCGAGCTCCGCGTGAGCAACAAATCGGCCTCGAGCGTTCGACTAGAGATTAATGACTAGTTCGTGGACGATGGAACAACGTTGCCGAGCACTCGATCGGAGACAGGATGACTTTATTTCTGTATTAAGATTTCTCTCGTTGCTACTTCATATCGTGTTCAGGTACATATGCACGATGTAATATATTGTTTCTTCTTTTTTTTTTTTTTGGAAATATAAAAGATACTTGGTGGTTCAATTGTTTTGACTTTTGATAGATTGTTACGTAAATAAATGATACTTGTTACACGTTGTTATTACTAAATTGGATTTTAGAATTCTTCAAATCGTTAAAGAGCTATATATTTAATATTTGAATCTTTTTTTTTTTTAATAATAAAAAAGGGACGATGCATTAACCTGCAGCAGTTTCACTTATTACAAAATTATTACAAAATTAATTTAGATGGATCGAACGGCATGAATTTAAATAAAAAAATTCAATAACATCGTTTCCGCGAGGTTCTAAGAAACAAGTGGCAATAAAATAAACGAATGGGGATACGCATTGTCGGAATCTTATTGCTTATCGCCGGATGAAAATGATAGTGAAATCCGAGTTATTTAAGGCGTGCCGGCCCCCGAAGAAGAGATAAAGTATTGTGGACTAACCATTGAGAGCAGCAGCATCCATCCCTCTGGCCAGATCGATATTTCCTGGCAACCACCAGAGAGGGTGCCCACCCCAGTTACTCTATGTTTGTAACAATGCAAGTCGACTCCTAACAGCTAGTGAAAGATTTAAGCTGTCGACATCTCTGACCTTTTTTTTTTTTTTCTTTCTTTCTTATCAATTTCATACATCTATATATCATATCGTTGCGATTTAAAGGAAGACTAAATTTTTAGCCATATGCTGTCTAATGTTTTTAACAAGTATTCGATATTAATAGCGATTTAATAGCGTAATAAGATTTGATAAGGAGGATGTTTGAGGAAAATTAACGATTTTATATTATTGTTAATTTAACTAGTTAACTGATAATTCAGTTTAATTATCGTTCGAAGGATATTGGAATTACATCTTTCGTTTCTGTAAACTAATTTTCAGCCAACAAATACGATTTTTAATGCAAGTTGTGGAATTGGATTTTCACTTGAACTTAGAGTTGAACGTTTTTTGAAGTTTTTAAATTTTAATTTGTTATACTGTGTTCTTAAAAGAAGTTAAATTTTCATAAACAATATATAAACAGTAATAATGTTGATTCTATGAATAAATGAATCGTTGATTGGAAAATTAGTCGAAGATGAAAATAACATAACGTCAGTAGCGTTAATAGTGTAGCGCGATTTAGTAGAAATGGACGATCCTTAACAGACGTAGTCGAGAACCAGAAACCGCGTACAGTAGAATCAGACAGTTTTACGCAGCCCATACTTCATGGGTAACCTAAATGCTCGAGCAGTAGTTGCTCCAAAATTTATGTCTCAAGTTATATCATTGCTGTTATTTTTTAACATATAAGTGTGTTTTTTTCACGGTGACATAAATTGACAGCGTTAAATTATAAATAAATTTATATGCGAGAAATAGACAAGTTTGAGATTTGATTAAAATAAGAATTTTATTTACAAGTAGCATCACGTTCTAAAGATCTTTACGATCTTTAGAATTTTGCAACTGTATATTTTTTGTACCGTGAAATTATGCTTGTTGTTAATAAAAATTAATATCATCAATCGCAGCATGGGAAAAATATCTTGAGCAAAAGATTTTGTCACGATTGCCATCATTTACGATACATATTTACCATTTGTTCACATGTAGAACAAATAAAAAGGAATTTTACGCAAATCTAATGTGAAATGTATTGTTTCAGTGGGTTGTAGATTTTTATATAATTATGCAAAATATAAAACTTTATTAATACACAAAATGTAGATAATATTCAAAAAGTTAAAGAATATCCAAAGTATATCATTCACTGTGATATCAGTGATGGTTAGTCATCAGTGATAGTTACTGAGGGAAACAAATTTCCAACTATGTATAATTTTTATAATTGCGTATAAAAATCCGGAATGATGAGATTCTATTTTTATAAGTGTAAATCACATTCTTCGTAGGACTAAATAAATGTTAGAATATTTTTAATTAACTAAATAACTAAATATTTTTTATTTAAATAACTGAATATTTTTAGAATAAGAATTTATTATGTGTTAGCTTATTTTACATAATAATTACGACTTTCAAGAATTCTACAGCAACAATGGAAAGTATTGTATTATTAAGATTAAAAGATTAGAAGATAGTAATATTGTTAAGACAGATTTAAGCTTTATCCTCCAAAATCTTTGAAAATTAAGCATCAATTCTCATCAACGACCACTTTCCTCGATGTCGCTTTATATTAACTTTTAACTACCATTCGTTTGAGAGAGAAATTTTAACCCTTTATTCCATTATTATACCCTAATGACGAATTTCAGTTGCTTCAGCAATTGAGCATCTCCAATTTTACAAATATAACATATACGTTAATATTATTTTATAGTTTTAATTTACAATACAAGATGATTTGTAATTTTTAATAGAAGATATCGAACACCATAGTAATAATGAACGAGATTAACGACAAAATAAAATTCCAAAATTAATTAATTTAATCCTAAATTATGGCCTCGATGATCCAATCACTTAAGAATCAAAGATTCATATCGAATTGCCAAAATTTAAAAAAAAAAACCTCGGCCCAAACCCAAATTAAAAGATCCGATGCCCAACGATATCGATCAAGGCTTAATAAATAACAAACCAATGTCACGTGTTATCGTTATGCAAAACCAAAACAATAAACCAACCGAACCGAGACACTACCACTAACTAAATTATCATCGCGAAAGTACTTCACCGTACAGCAACTACCGACATAGTACAGTAAATAAGGATTAATCGTATCTCAGCCAACTCTTCGCAAGCCACCCTTCCCCGAGTCGCCCCTTTAAAACCACCCCCGCATATTTACGGGAACCGACATCAACCGGGTGCCGAATTACAGGCAAGCGGTTGCATAAGTAAACCTTCGGAGGGAGGGGGGATTTTTATCTCGTCAACAAAAGATGCTCGGACAGTTGTGGCGTTAATATCGTTGTACGCGATTCGCGTTGCCTGCGTAACAATTTTGTTGTTGCAAAAATTGCTGTGCTCGCGGCGCAAAGCCCCGCCTGGGGTCGATCCTAAAGGGGTTTGCGTGCCGGTACCATTGGCCAGTGATATCGATGCGTTGACGTTCATTGGCCAATGGCGTCGCGACGCCGGGTTGCGCGGACGCCGTGGCCAGAAGCTGACTTCGCGGTACCCCGCCGCTGCCGTCGTCGACGCTGTCAGCCGACGTCGACGACGTTCTCCGTCGCGTACCCCGCGCGCTACCGCTACCCACTCCGCTCGTAGCCATATCTGGACTTAATTATTGGTGAGTGAGTGGTTTGTTCGTCGTTTCACTATTCGCGGAAACACAGAATCTCCATTTTTCCATTTCTCCGTCGCTTCGACTTTTCCTCGCTTTTTCATCAATATTGATCATTGTGCGACACGGCTGTAATGTTTGATCACGGGTCTCGGGTCATCGAGACGGAGGGGGGTCGGTTCGAGGAGCTCGCGGTATGCTCCATCGCGAGAGTTTTCTTGTTGAAAGAAACGGGATATTATTTTAGTTGAACGTGGTCGACGTGGTGATTTTTTCCTTTCTTTCTTCTTTTTTTTTTTTTTTGTGAAAAATGTGAGGCATTTCTATCGGGAGACGGGTAAGATTTGATTGTTAATCGTGGAATTGACGTTGGGTATTTCGTGAAAAATTGACAATATTGTTCGCGTATTTGTTTCTATTCGTGGGCTGTGATGTTAAAAAAGATCGTTGAAAAAAATGCTTCTACTTTTTGCTTCTTACACGTTCTCTTACAATTTCTTTTCCTCTCTTTTTAATTCTCTCCTTGGAATTTATTTTAATATTAGAACGTAAACGAGGACAGTTTTCGTGAAAAACGGTGGGAAGAAATTTAATCGAGAAGTTGATGCTGTGATGTATTCTTCGTGAGAAAAGTGAGACACATTTCTGTCAGAAAATCGCTGAGATTATATGTTCGAAGATTTCGTGATTTCGTTCGTAATGAGAGTTTCTGTGAAACGGCGGAGGAAGATGAGATTCAGTCAAGGAGTCGATGTTGTGACGTATTTGCCACGAGAAGAATGGAATATTCCTGTCAGGAAGCTGATAAATTCAGTTGATTCGAAGATTTCGTGGTCTTCTCGAATGAGAAATTTTGTGAAACGACGAAGAAAAATGAAATTCAATCGAGAGATCAACTCGTTGTGATATAGTTTTGTGACAGATGTAGTATCTTAGTTTTTTCCGTGAGAAAAGTAAGATATTTTCGTCAAGAAATTGATAAGATTAACAAATCTATAGCAAAGTATAGTTTGAAGTATTTCTGTCACCGGAGAGAAAGTGATTATTATTCGTACATGTAATACAATGAGATTGACATAAACGTGTTGCCCAGTGAATTTGGATAATTTGATGAAATTTGTCAGAGCGAGTGACAGTGAACAAATGGACGACCCGAAAGGATCGATTTGGTTGGTGAATCGTGATGCCGTAGTATCTACAGGAGATTTGTGCAAGGCCGGATCGTGAAAATGTCAGGGATCAGAAAAATATCAGACCTTTTCGTATTGATCTGCGGGGGGAATTGCATCGGGCTCTCGGTTTATTTCGTTCGACACCCTTTCTTTTCATTTGGAACTTTTGAAACTCAGTTACAAATTCCTTTTGAAACTCAATTACAAATTACTCCTTGATTTTGTACGTATGTTGATCGTAATAAAATTTCTACTATTGTCAAGAAAAGTTTCTAATAAATATCCGGTATAATTAACAATCTATCACTAAGAGTTCGAATTTATTAATGTTCTAATTTATTTCACACTGAAACCACACTCTGAAATTTAAACGTGAAATTTACGTAGAAACTTCTTTTACTTTCTTTACGTCATTTTATTTTGGGTGAGATGCCGCTTTGGATGAGATTATAATGCCGATTATAATCACAACTGTTTCAATCTTGTTAATACCAAAGACTAAAAATTTAGAAACTCTCTTCACAAATTAAGGCAAAAATCATTCATAACTGAGATATAAAACTCGTATCAGAGAGATTAACCTTTTAACGCGTATAATTTTTCATAAAAATCTTTTTATAACAATAAAGTAAGTGTGATATATCTTACAGGATATAAAATGACGTATATACATTTAATTTGAATGGATTAAAATAAGTAATACGATTACGCTCGTGCGTGAAGTGATCAAAGTGTAAGCGACAGAAAAAATTCCACGATACGAAAGAAAAACTCAGGTGGTTTATCTATATATGTATATGAATTCTATGAAGAATCGTTTAAATTCCATTTTAATCGTAAATTTAGAAAATTTCTACGATTTCTTTCTCACAAATTGGTCACTTTGGTCTGCTAGTTCCATTGTTAATAAAAAAATCGATATTCGAATCAGTTCCACACGACTGATAAAACACGAAACTCGGCAAAGTCTGTTGAAAAATCGAGGAACCAGCCCCATAAAAATATATGCAAGCCCATTAAAAGTGAAATCGGCTGTTCTTACCTTCGTCGTTCCACCCCAAGCTGTTAGCACACGTGCTGTGCATTTTCTGCCTTTTGTCTGTCACGTGCCATTTTAATATCCGTCAGCCATTGTCCCGCGATACGTCTCTTTGTGATCGGCTCGATAGTGTGCCAACAATATTTTCCCTCTGCACATCCGCCAAGGTAGAAATCGCCACTCCGGCAGCAGTCTCGATCGATTCGTTTCCTAAAAATTTCATTCCATTAGACAGAATCATTTTGAAGCAATATCGCATGATGTCAATCACGACGACGAAGTGCTAAAAAAATACTGATTGCATTCTGTCATTTCTCTATCAACATGATGATAATAGTTGTTCAATAGTTTTCTTTTTTGATGCAATGACTTCAGGAATAATTAATTCTCTTTTCTAATTAAGTCTATATTTAGTTAATTGACTAATTATAAAATGTTAAAAAAATATGAAAACTCGAGAATTAATTAGTTAACTATATTTAGTTAGTTATCAAATATAGTTGACTATATTTAGTTAGTTATCAAATGTAGTTAGCTATATTTAGTTAGTTATCAAATATAGTTAACTATATTTAGTTAGTTATCAAATGTAGTTAGCTATATTTAGTTAGTTATCAAATATAGTTGACTATATTTAGTTAGTTATCAAATATAGTTGACTATATTTAGTTAGTTATCAAATATAGTTGACTATATTTAGTTAGTTATCAAATATAGTTGACTATATTTAGTTAGTTATCAAATATAGTTGACTATATTTAGTTAGTTATCAAATATAGTTGACTATATTTAGTTAGTTATCAAATATAGTTGACTATATTTAGTTAGTTAACAATAATTCTCGAGTTTTCATATTTTCTTAACATTTTATAATTTTAATGGGCAATGATGTTCCTTTAATTTAGACAGAGAAACGTCAATTGTAATTTTACACTATTTTAATATTGTTGGTACGAAAGGCATAAAATTTAGATTCTTTTCCTAAATTGATAGCCATTAACGAAAAATACAAGTCCGAGTAGAGTGTAAGTTCTGTAATATAGACTAGTGGTATTATTTGTAATATTCTAAAAAAACAAAAACTCCCAATTAATTTTTCGTATATTTTGTATATTGACAATCGACGGAATGTTTGTTTTATTCCTCTGGATATTCACTGCTCAACGAATACTTTACTTATATTATAATTTATATTATATTACATTATCTTATATTATAAGAAAAATTATAAAATTGCTAAAAAGTAGAGCAGAAGACTTGTGTTTGACATAAAATCATTTTTTCTTTTGTAACTGGATTTATTTATTTCTCTCTGTGTATCTCATTTTTATAATTTAGGTTTTTTTCATTCCACTTTTCAAACATTTCAACTTTTACGCATGCAGTTGCACGCTTTTTTCATCAAAACTTCCGATACATTACACGTGTTGCGAGGACGAGGAACTTAAGAGTGAAAATACAAGCCGAGAAGAGCGCGTTTCTTCTCGCATTTTTCTATCCCCTCCGAAGACGTTCCCCGGAGAGTTCGAGGATTAGGGTTGGAGAGACTGCCACTCCAAACAAACACCCCTACTACAGAGATCCCCTTGCGCTCCGATATTGAGAACGGACGTTTCCACGCGGACGTAGCTCGTATTCTCGGATGAGAAGATGCGAAGGATGGTTAAAAGATTTAAGCGTTCGACTGTTTGAAAACCGATCGGTTGTTGGTGGAAGATGGGAGATTATAGAGGAGCAATTGAATTCCACAAAATTAGAGGGAACATATTTTTCTGAAACGGTCTGATGCTAGAAATTGCTAGTGGATTTTTATGTATCTTTTGAGAAATTTAAGAATACGGAAACTCATAAAATGAATATAACATTTAATATTCACAGAATTTGTTATAATACTTAATAGATGGAAACAGGTTTCCATCAATTCATAGAAATTGCAAAACTGCAAAAATCCGCTGACTAGTTGCTACTTATCTTCGATATCTGTCATAAATATTAAAATAATATCAAGTTTCCGTGTGTTTCAAGAGTATTCATACAAATTTATAATTTAAAAAGAGACGAATAAAGACGAGTGGTACCATTTTGCACTATTAAACTTCTCATAAATAGATAAAAATCCGCAATTTAATTGCAATATCATACCTAGAGTAGAATAAAACATTCAATTTTTTTTCCTAATAATTCTACAATCAATTATCCTACAATCAAAATTCAATGTAATTATTTACAACTCATAAAATACATCGACGCAATTACAAAATTTCACGAAGAAAAAAAATAGAGTCATTTTTAGGTAGAATGCTCATTCGATAAATTCATTGACAACGAGGGAACGTTATGCTGGTGATTCATGATGGTTGATGTGCTTCAGGGGCTGCCAATTTCCAACGCGACCATTTGCAGCCTGAGAGCAACCCCAATAATTGGAAAATGTCCGGATTTGCGGCGGCGGGCCTCGTGGCCTTCGACTCCATCAAGTCCAAAGCATCGCAAAAACTTGCTGGGTAATGTCACGCATGCTCATATATGTCGCGCGAGGGACGAAAAATCGTTTAAAGGCTATATTTAGCCAACGTGTTCCTCTATATCTGATCATGCGCGTAATTAGACGCACATATTCTACGCGATTCTCTAATTGTCCCTTGCTATATAATCTCCTCTTTCCTTTTTGTTTTCTTTTTCTTAGAATAAACATTTGAATATCTATATATATATATATATATATATATATATGTCGCAGAACCTGAATACGACACAAGAGATGCGATTGATATTAATTTTTATACGAGAACTGTGAATAAGATTTCGGAGACTCTGTCAAGTATCTCTGTAAAACATTTGTTTCACATTTTCATACATTATGTCCCCTCGATAAAATTATCCGTAAAAATATGTTTCTATTATTAATAATTAATAAACAAATAGAGATGTTTAATGTGAATTGAATAATATTTATTAATATTAATAATTATTAATTATTAATAATTAATAAACAAATACACGTTTAATGATGAATTGAAAGAAAAATGTTCATGAAATGCGTTACTCGTTGCTTTAGATTTAGAAGAAGCAATGCCGGCTACGAGGAATTCGAGATGCCCCGCGAGGGTAGCAAAGACAATAAGGGGTTTGAAGATGAGAGAGGGTACAGTAGTCAAGCTTCGTTCGAATCACTTCCGGAACCTGAACGGCCCCCATTGCGTCATATCGATACTTATTGCAAACCAGAATGTCCCTGCCTGTCGAAAAGATACACCATTGCCACGTTGGCCTGTATTGGTAAATTTTTCTTTCAGTATACTTTCCTACCTATCAAATTACAAGATGACGTGAAATTACATACGTATATACACGTAGAAAAGAAATCGTGTTTCAATTTTTTTCAATACTTTCGAATAAAGTGTTGGAATAAACGTAGATTATTGGAATTATTTTATATATATAATACGCACACAATGGCACGATTTTTGGGGGTTTAATGATATTGTTCGACATTCCTTTCAGGATTTATAATCTCATTCGGTATGAGGTGTAACATGGGAATGGCGAAGATGGCCATGAAGAATGCCACCCTTGATAATGCCAATCACACTCTCAGATTCAACTGGACAGTTGGCACAGAGAGTGCCCTGGACTCGTCGTTTTTCTGGGGTTACCTGGTTACTCAAGTACCAGGAGGATTCCTTGCGTCGCTGTATCCTGCGAACAAGATATTCGGCGCGGCAATCGCCATATCTTCGTTTTTAAACTTGTTGGTGCCTGGTGCACTGAGCATTCATCCAGTCGTCGATATGTTTGTACAGGTCATGAAAGGGTTGATAGAGGTACGACATTATTTCCATATTAATTAAAAATATTAATATCACATATTTTCAATGCAAATATTATACTAATAATAGCTATTAATAAGATAAATATTATGTTAATAGCACATATTTCTAATATAAATATAAACATTATATTAATATCACATACTTTTAATATAAATATCATATTAATAATATTTTTCTGAGCAATTTTTCACGAGGAATAATTACCTTTCTGGACAGGGTGTCACGTATCCAGCGTGTCACGGTATTTGGAAATATTGGGCACCACCGTTGGAAAGATCACGCTTGGCGACACTGGCATTTTGCGGTTCTTACGCTGCTATGGTGATAGGAATGCCGCTCTCAGGCCTTTTGACTTCAACTTTTGGCTGGACAGCGTCCTTTTATTTCTACGGTATGTTAAAATTCCCTTCGTTCAGTAGTAAAAGTATTAAAAACCAAGATCTCGCAATATAAATTAATCGAAAGCAATAGGAAACAAAATGAAGATTCGTGTCATTAGCGTAAACTGTAAACTGTGCCTTGCAAAGTGAATAGAAAGAGTAAAAGAAACGAATGCTAATAGGTATATGTGGATTGGTTTGGTACTGCTTCTGGTTGTGGCTGGCATTCGAGAAGCCATCGAAACATCCCTGTATCTCTGCACGTGAGTTGCGTTACATCGAAGATTCTCTTGGTCAAGGACAAGCACAGATGCCAATGCCAACATTCGCGACGACACCGTGGCGAAAATTCTTGAAGTCCATGCCAGTTCACGCTATTATCGTTGCCAATTTCTGCAGATCCTGGAACTTCTATCTGCTCGTGCTCTTTCAAGCTCGTTTCATGCACGAGGCTTTCGGGATGGCTTTAGTCGAAGTAAGTATTACATCAGTCTGTATATCAAGGACAGTATAAGAAAAATGTCACATAAATGTAAAAATATAAACGAATATATGAAACAACATTAAACGGACCGCGAATTTTTATAAAAATTTATATCTTTGAGAGCGCGATTAAAAAGAAAGTTAAGATAGAAAATTGAAAACTAAATATTCTATAAACTGAAACTTTGGATATTTTGTGCATTTCTTCATATCATTTGCATTCTGTGCAATTTTACACTTTGAAGTTTTTAATAAGTGGATGGAAATCTACAGAACTAGTAATAATTGAATAATTGTTTCAAAAATTTCCAATTAATTATACTTTTATAATTTCATATGTTTATATTTTTATATTATCCATAGTTTTCTAATTATCATTATTATTATTATTACTAATATTCTATAAAAACACTGAAACTTTGGATATTTTGTGCATTTCTTCATATTATTTGCATTCTGTGCAATTTTACACTTTGAAGTTTCCAACAAGTGCATGGAAATCTACAGAACTAATAATAATTGAATAATTGTTCCAAAAATTTCCAATCAATTATACTTTTATAATTTAATATGTTTATATTTTTATATGATCCATAGTTTTCTAATTATCATTACTATTATTACTATTAATATTCTATAAAAGCACTGAAACTTTAGATATTTTGTGCATTTCTTCATATCATTTGCATTCTGTGCAATTCTACACTTTGAAGTTTTCAACAAGTGCATGGAAATCTACAGAACTAGTAATAATTGAATAATTGTTTCAAAAATTTCCAATTAATTACACTTTTATAATTTCATATGTTTATATTTTTATATTATTCATATTTTTCTAATTATCATTACTATTATTACTATTAATATTCTATAAAAGCACTGAAACTTTAGATATTTTGTGCATTTCTTCATATCATTTGCATTCTGTGCAATTCTACACTTTGAAGTTTTCAACAAGTGCATGGAAATCTACAGAACTAGTAATAATTGAATAATTGTTTCAAAAATTTCCAATTAATTACACTTTTATAATTTCATATGTTTATATTTTTATATTATTCATATTTTTCTAATTATCATTACTATTATTACTATTGATATTCTATAAAAGCACTGAAACTTTACATATTTTGTGCATTTCTTCATATCATTTGCATTCTGTGCAATTTTACACTTTGAAGTTTTCAATAAGTGCATGGAAATCTACAAAACTAGTAATAATTGAATAATTGTTTCAAAAATTTCCAATTAATTACACTTTTATAATTTCATATGTTTATATTTTTATATTATTCATATTTTTCTAATTATCATTACTATTATTACTATTAATATTCTATAAAAGCACTAAAACTTTACATATTTTGTGCATTTCTTCATATCATTTGCATTCTGTGCAATTTTACACTTTGAAGTTTTCAACAAGTGCATGGAAATCTACAGAACTGGTAATAATTGAATAATTGTTTCAAAAATTTCCAATTAATTACACTTTCATATATTTATATTTTTATATTATTCATATTTTTCTAATTATCATTATTATTATTACGTATCAATGGACCACTTTTATAATTTTACATTTCATATCAATCCTTCTATAACTGTCAAATATTTCATTTCTTACAGACTGGTGTAATTGGTTCGTTGCCACATCTGCTGATGACAATGATCGTGCCTTGCGGTGGTTTGTTGGCTGATCACATTCGCAAACGTGGAATATTGTCGACGACGAACGTCAGGAAGCTGTTCAACTGCGGCGGTTTCGGCATGGAGGCTTTATTCTTTTTGGTGGTGGCTCACGCGACTATGGAGAGGAACGGAACGGCGGCGATTTTCGCGCTGGCGTTTGGCGTCGCGTGCAGTGGTTTCGCCATTTCCGGTTTCAACGTGAATCACTTGGACATCGCGCCCAGATACGCCAGTATTTTGATGGGAATGTCGAATGGTGTCGGAACGATAGCGGGATTGCTGGTACCTTTCTTTGTAGACTATGTCACAGAGAAAAAGGCAAGTCTATTTTTCTCTTTTATAACTCTTTATTTCGTACTGCAACGTACAAATATTCAAAAGCAAGTTCAACCTTCTGTTATTGAGATATTTGAAAGAAGGCGAAGTTTTACGAGAAACTTCTGAACTTTCATTCAATTCATACGTACATAAAACATAAATATACGTATATCATATTTATCCATTGTCCTTGTTAATGTGTAAAGTTACAAATTACCATTTTTAAATCCACTTTCTTTCGTTCGCTGTTCAATTTAAAAGATGAAAAATGAAAGTTTCAAAGTCATAATCGCTTGTCACGCGTGTCCACAGGACGCTCAAAGTTGGAGAAACGTGTTTATTCTAGCAGCGTGCGTGCACATATTCGGCGTGACGTTTTATGGGTTCTTTTGCTCTGGAGAATTACAACCGTGGGCTGATCCCAGTTTAGAGGAACAGAAGACATTCGCAATGGATGAATTTGGACAAGCGAAACCACCGCTTCCGCCACCGCCAAAGACCATGCAGTCTGAATTTATAGTACGTGCTATTTTTCCAACGTTCGTTGGAATCTCGAAATCGGACATTTTTATTATTTGAGTAATGCTCGTCGTTCCACAGAAGCAGCCATCCATGGGCGATGGAGCAACCGACGATTGGAACAATTACGATCAACAAGCACCTGCAGAGAGCATGTACGCTCAACAGCAAGAGAAGCCACCGGTGATAAGCTACGGATCGACAGAAACCAACAGTAACAATCCTTTCCATTCTACAAATCCCTTTGCTAGTGATGTAAACGCGTCTCTGGTACAACCTCCAGCGACGAACGACTACACGTACGACGTAACGCAGCAGAATCAACAGTGGAATTAAATTCATCGATCAAGTTGGAGGGACGTAAGGATATCTGTTTAAGCTGACTGATCGTTTAGTCGATTATGTTTGTTTATGACCGCGTATAACCGCGTCTAGTACTTCAATGGTAAACGCGGATGGATTTCTTGACGAAAGGCTTTCCGTTATAAAATCTTTCTGGACATTTTTTCCTCAATTAGATGGGGAAAATGTTTGCATCGTTTGGCCAATTACCTATCCTGACGACTGACAAAGAATTCAATTCTTTCGCTGTGAAAAAGAAAGAGAAAATCGTGTTTATAAAATAAGAAATCGTCGAACTTTTAGAACTGTTAGAACTGTCTGAAGTATGAGACTCGAGAAGTGAAAGAAAATTAAAGCACAAGGAGTAGGGAGAGTTTTCATAATTCAGTAAAAGACGAAAGCGTTTATTTATATATACTCTACGGAAAGTTACTTGAATCAGTAATTAGTAGAATTTCTATGAAAAATTGCAATTTGGTCATTTTGACCACTCTGGTGTCGAAACGAGTGAATTAACGAAGTGAATAAGCGAAGCTTAAAGGCAAGAAGTAGAGTTTCAAATGAAAGTAGAGGTACGTGACTAACTATAAGAAATTGAAGTACTAGATGCTTATTAAAGGCATGTGGAATAATTTTTTGATCTTAATATTTGATATTGACACAGAATTGCTTTTGTATTCTCAATTGATTGCGAGATACAAGGAAAATAATCTCTTTTTGCAATACCTAAGAGTGCAGGGTATGGTGCTGCAAGTTGATGCACGCAAATCGTAACAAACGTAACAAAATATTAATTCGTGAGAAAGGGGCTTCAGACACCTATCAAAGAATATTAAAAGATATAGAAACGACAGGAAAAATCGATGTAAAGAACACGGTGATATTTTTTAGAAAAATATTCAAGCGAAGACGGAGGTTTTACATTTTTGGAGTGAAATGAAAATATCAAATATCGTCTAAATCTGATATTGATCTGCTGATACACTCGCAATATACAATTGCAAAGAAAGAGGAAACTAAATTGGCCTAATTTAATTTTGAAGCCAGAATCACAAAGAACGAAACTACAAGTACGTCTTATAGTATTTCGAAATGAAATGAAACAGCAGCATCTTCAATTTGACACTGATAACTACCAATGAAACGAGTTCTGATTTTTCCGCGAAGCAAGCCGAAAGGACATATTTGAATTACTATTGCTTATTTACAGCCTCCTATAAAGAGATGTCGTTTTTGTACGAGTATACTTCAAAAAAAAAAAAAAAAAAAAAACCGCAGACAATAAGCAACTGCCAAATCTTCGTAGACAATAATCGAATAATCGAAGACAATAATAGAAGATTTGGCGAGACGATGGCAGAAAGACGATTAATGAAAGGTCAGCACGATCGCTGAAACTTTTAGGTATTTTTCTCTGGTTCTTCTCCCATTTTGCCACTGGTTAGCATATATAATTCAACGACAAGAAAGTTTTAGAAAAACATAGCAATAAAAAGAGAAACCAATATTGAAAGTATTATGCTGATTCGTCGAGAGTCAAGAAGGACGAAGAAGAGTAACACGCGCCGAATGGCGCGCGTTTTCGAAATAGTACAACCCGATCCTCGATGATGAGCGAACGTACGGTAAACTAGAACGAATTAATTATCGAAACGTCAATATTTTAACGAATGGACTGGCGGGTTCTGATAATTAATGCACTACTCGTGAACGTTCGCGATACGAGAAAGGCATTAATATTCGTTTATTCGGGTACAAGTCGTATCATAGACGAGATTGCGTAACATAAGCCTTTCGAGTTTAAATGTAATCGCAAATACACGGATCCTAGCAGACGTGTATATGAAACGTATGAAAGTATTAACGTAAGAAAGTGATAAGATGAAAGTAATAGTACGTTAAGACATAAGAGACAAAAAAAAAAAAAAAAAAAAAAAGTACTGTAGGGCTCTATTTGTTGGGACCTGATCTCTTCGAGTGAATTCTCATCTCGCGCACCGACAAGAGGATCTTCCATAGAATTGATAACCTCTTCAAGCATACCTTCTTTGTATGCGTCGATTCATTGGAAATTCAAGCTACACTGACTGATTTACTATGAAATTAATAATTCAAGCTCTATTGAAAGTGAAATACGTCATATAGTAGTGAATACAGTAGTCGAGTTGAAATATATAATATCGGTTTATAAATGAAGTGATTTTTTTCTGAGTGTAGAATGGCACACTTGTTGAATAGAAATGCTATCATATTGAATATATATATATATATGATTGATATAGTAACTTGTGTACGATGAAATTCGATTAACCTGTTAACTGTGTAATTAAAAATTGAGAGGTGAGTATGTCAAATATAGAGTAAATGAATCAGCTATGAAATTTAATTAAATTATAATGATAATTGGTTTTTTATAATTTGTTATTTTATTAAATAACAAAGTAAATTGAACCGAATAATTCATTATTAAAAAGGGAAAGAGCTCAATCTGTTCCTGGTAACAAAAATAATTATCGAGCAAATTAAATACACTTTCCATTTCGAAGTGAAACTTGGAAAATTACACGACGTTCTAAAATGTCTGGAATTTACTTTACTTTTACTAAATTTTAATTTAGACGGCGAAAAGTAATATCTCTTCACGAGTATATTTGTTAAACACAGTTAACAGTAGAATCGTAACGCAACAATACGATAGCAGACATCGGCAGTATCATAATTTTTCATTGAAAGTAACCAGCAAAATATACTCTTGAGGTTTAGACAATTTCCACAATTTTCATTGAGAATAATCAGCGATTTAAACGACGAGAACAATGCAAAGGTCTTTGCAAACATCGATGTTTGAAGAGGTTAAACAATTTAGCTATCACAAATGTAGAGATTCGTGAATATGTCAATATCGATATGTTACTCGAGGTTTCTTACGAACATCGACACGTCGAAATGTTTCCGGAAAGCGTGGTGAAACAGACGGTATCGAGATCCTGGAGTTACTAGAGAGAACAAGTGGTGCCACGGTTCGGATACATCGAGTTCTACCGTACGCGTTTGATGAAAGTATTATGAAAGTATTCCATGAAAGTTTCGAACGGTCAGTTCGTGAAATTAGGAACACGTCGCGTTATTATACATTTTCCTAGGTGTTTGTACATCGTATTATCATACATGCATACGTACTATCCACACGTGGGCATTTACACGAACACACATGGGCATTTAGCTGAAAAAACACACACACACACACACACATATGTACGTGCAAAAAGAAGGTGTATATATATATATATTTCGTTACTATATTCGAACGTTGACGGTGATCTTTTCCCCATTGCCGATTTCAGAAAACAGAATTATATTATACGCGTTGATGAGAGCGAGACAATATCCGATTTATTTATCGTTAGTTCGTGGCCGAATTGTAACGATATAGATGTACATAACATTCGTACGTTCGAGAGATACGGATGTGATTACGTGATTGACGAGCATCGATCGGTCGTTTGCAAAATTCGAATCAGATGATTTGAACAGTTTGGAAAATAATTAAGAAAGAAAAAAGAAGTAAGGGATGGTCATCGCAGTATTGAAATTAGAAAAATTAAAAAAGAAATAGGTAATTATTTGCACAAGGGTATACTTCACTATAATTTCGATGATCTTCATACTCGGTACAATGTTTCTGTACAATCAACTGGATAAAGTATAGTTTAGTCTATATTATCAATAAACCGTGGATATTTATTCAAATTTATACTTTTGTGACTGTAGCTGAAAAAATAGAATTTAAAAGGAGATTCTAATTATCAAATAATTAGAATACTCTTCGATAACAAATACTCTTCGTTTGATACTTTTTTTATACATCTTTGCATGTTTTGCAACACGTTTGAATTTTATGTTAAAATTTCTTGAGTTTAATTCAAATCTAAGACAGGCCTTAAGATAAATCGAAATATAAACCTAAAAAAATTATAATGTATTAAAAGTATTCTTTTTAAAGTGAAGTATAATGTATTTCAGAACCATTGAAATCGATGAGGCGTACTTTTTTCTAAATAATTACCTAAAAAAAGCTTCTGCATTCTATGATAATAAATTTTCTAAATGCAAACATAAATAAACATAAAAGTTTATTCGTTCTTAAAGTAGTCTGTATATTATATCATAACTGAAATTTTAATGAATATTATAACGATCGATCGAAGGTTCGTTATACACGTCGTACGTCAAATCATAAAATCAATACATGAAAGTACTATATATATCTACTACTATAATACCTACATATATTATTCGAGCAGCCCTTCTTTTCGTTGCCCGAGGATCCACGAAATTAGTCAATTTGCGCGATATCTTTCTAAAAAAAAAAAAGGAAAACGTTATAGATACATAATATAAAATATAAAACATAAATTTACAAGTATATACATATATATGTGGCCGATATATATATATAAAATTCAACGCGCTAAACGAATAAGGTTAGATATTATTATAATACATTCTTCTCGGTCGTGTCGTGGTGTAATTAATAATATACATACATATACGCATATACACATAACGTATCGAGTCCATGTTACAGTAAATGATACTAACAATAAGCCAATCATTATTGATCTTTTCGTGTCGAAAGATTTTGTTTGACATTTGTATGATAATTCCAATTTTTTTTCTTCATCAGTTCAACAGGAATTTGAATTGGGATACTTGTAACAATAATTTTTGCTATGAACTCTACGACGAATCAAGTTAACCCATTTATATGAAATTCATTTATGAATTAAGCTCAGTATGAGCTGAATATTTTTTTTTAAAAGAATTTTTTGATCTTTTTTTTTTATCTAGAGTTGAAATTTGTATAAAAGTTTTAAATATTAAAGCTTCAAGTTTTCTTCACAGATTTCCGTGGAATACTAATTGCAGCATTTTCCTTGTCTAAAAGTTAAATTGCACGATCGTTGGAGCTTGTACGACTGATTACATTATCAAATCTTCAATTTATCATAGTCTGTCTTGAGCTAGTTGTTATTCTTTATTGATATCAATTGATTATAATGAAGCATGAACCATTCGCAAGCTAATATTCACATATTAATTACCAATATATATCATAATTACTCATAAATATAAATATAAAATTCTTATTTCATAAATACTAATAAATATAATATTTTGCTTCACGACGTACCTAAATGAGTTAACTTGACAAACTTTTCATTCGCTCTTTCACATTTGGAAAACGACCGCGCGTTTATATCTAGCTAGACGATAATTCCTTTACTTCTTTGGAAACAAGCACGTGAAGAGATTTTTAATAAAAATGAAGCAATGACTCTAATTACTAACATAAATTTCGATACTTACAGACGATGTGTAAATAATACAACGTAACATTAATTGTTAAACTTAATGAATATATTATTACACGTTGATGGTGGAAGTTAAGGTACATATTGTTAAACTTAATGAATCTATTATTACACGGTACGTATATCGTACGTTATACATAATATATATATACATATAATTATATATTACTGTATTTATTATATATATACGCATATATGTATATGTATGTATGTATATATATATCGTTTGAGGGCAACGTGTATGGCGATCGATAATCGAGCGTAATCGCGATAGACGAAATGCTTGCTGAAACGAATCGCACAGTATTGCTAGTGATTTGAAGGTGTGCTTCGAAGTAATTTATTTTTTAGATGTTTCGTCGTGTCGACAATAATACGTATCTTGTAATCTCATGCACTTGTTACGGAAACACAGCAAAACGATAGTTTTATGCAATTTGTTGTTCAGACTTCTCGCGGAATAATAACGTTAACTCTTCGTTTATTTTCGTGTCAGGACAATAATCAAAGGGAAAAGAGATATAATAATTCTGAGACAATAAAAATGATTTTTCTACAAAATTTTAAAGATAAAGACCAATATAATTATACTGTACGACGATGAAGATGTTTGTCCGTATTTTATTAGTATCTTTAAAAAGATTGCACTATATAATGAAGTGAATTTTCGTAACACTTTTCGCTTGCCAATGAAACTTCTATTGACAATAATTATATTATCAAACGATGAAAGTATTTGCTTACGGGCAATTCATTACGAAATGATTTATTAATAATTCATTTTACTAGAATTATTAAAAAGATTTTATTGAAATGAAACGAATCTTGAACAAAATGAAATGAAAGTATTTGCCTATAATTTTCGAAATAGTTTACCAAGCCATATTCCATTAGAATAATCTTAGAAAGATTATATTAATAAAATAAAATTTTAGCAATGCTTTTCGTCTTCTAAATAAAATTTTGTCGACAATAATGACATTACACGATAACGAATGTATTCGTTTCTAATAACAATTCAGCGAGCCGTGCTAAATTATATAAATTTAGTATCATTTTCTGTCCTCTGAGTGAAACTGTGTCGACAACAATTATTTTTATATTTCATTATGTCATCGATGCCGATGTACCTTATTTATACTCGTAGACTTTTATACCTTTACGCAAAACGAAGGGTTAACAGCCGTTGCATAAACTTCTTTCATCGACTCGCGTTTTACAATGCGAACAATACTTTCGATTGATTTGCCCAATTATCGCAGAGGGATATCAGGTTGTTGCGCATGAAATGACCGATTTCGCAAGTATGTACGTAAAATGATTCAATGCCAGATTCATAGGTGGCAGAAACTTTTCAAAAATTGAACGATATTTATTGATTTTTTAATCTTTATAATTTTATAATTATTAGTATCTTAATATTTATTAATATTATGATTATTATTTCAATATTTATTAACATTGTAATTATTAATACCGTAATACTTATTAATATTATAATTACTAAAATTGTAATATTTATTAATATTACAATATTAATAAATATAATTATTAATATCTTAATATTTATTAATATTATAATTATTAATATCTTAATATTTCAATATTAAGACTTTATTACGATATTATTTATTTATTTATTAATATTACAATTATTTTAATATTTTAATATTAACACTTTATTACGATATTATTTATTTATTTATTATATATTAAGCTTTTGAAACCCAGCAAATGCAAATCGACCAAAGTTATATAAATAGAGGGTCAAGAATCGAGCCGTTTCATCAGCGACAACTTTTGTATCTTTGTTCGAGGAACACGAATTTGGTGAAATTCTCTCGAATGGGGAGATGGGAGGCTTTAGAAACCGCGATTAACGCTTCCTCGTTGAATTGAATTAATGTTCGTACGATTTCGTGTGTACGTTACGTTGGATTCGTTACGCAGCTGTAATAATAATTTCTGTCGGGCGTAATATTACCAACGGTAATCACGAATAATAGCAGAGTCACGATTTACTTGCTCGAGAATAATTGCGTGAAATTACACGGACAATAACGGGGGGGGGAGGGGGGGAGGGGGACTTGTTCTTTCGGTTGACGTTTCCGTGGCATCGTCTTCGGTCGGCGGTTTTTTCATTCGGTGGAAAGCCGGAAATCGAAAATGACACTGCATTCTAACGAAGTGGCGGCGTGCACGCGATGTCCATGATTCGCCCGATATATGCTTGCCACTCGAACGCCGATTGCCACCGGAACGATTCGTCATTAGCGTTGACAGAAGAAAGTCGCGCGTCCGGTTAGCATCGAAAAAAAGAAAAAAGAAAAAAGAAATGAAATGAAGTTTCGATTAGCGTTTGACGGTGAAACATTAGCTCCTTTAGGTCACATTTTATACATGCACTTTCGCTCAAAAGTCTTGGGATTGATATATTTTACTTTCAATGCACGTCGCCGATATTTCTCGATAGTTGACGAAATGTTGTTCTAACTGAATGTTGCATACGTATTTATAACGTGTACGCTTTTCTTCTTCGTTATCGTCTGAAATAAATATACGGTGTTTGTCCTAAGACTTTTCAACGTGGGTTTTATGCATGGTTATTATACGGTACGTATGGTGGGGTGGAGTCGAAATAAACTTTCTTCTAAGAAACCAAGCCAAATCGCTATTTTTTGAACTGATATTTAACCATCGAGGGCGCGAGTAAATATATATGTGTATATATATATATCGAGAAATTTTATTTTCTGAAATGACAGGGAGATTTTATAGGGAAAACAGGTAAAGCTTCGAAACAGTGAAATGTTGAAATAACGAACGGCAAAATATAAAAGATACAAAAGACCAAAATAATCACGAGATAATGACACTGACAAAAAGAATGTACGTTACTGTGAAACACGAATGAAGATTTTGAAACAATAAGACAATAAAAGAAAACAATTGCCAGTCTGAAATTGAAATTGATGGAATTAAAAAGAGTGTAGTTTGTTGGAACTACGAATTATGTGAAAAAACACATAAAAATTCTCCACTCGAGAAATAATGAAACACTGAAACAATGTGACAATGAAAGAAGTCATTGTTACTACTAAAACTAATAATACTAGAAAGATGAAGAAATAATGATACAGTGATAAGAAAATAACGAAAGGAGACAATTGCAATATTATTTGAAATATTCGAACAACAAAATTCAATGAATAAAATCTGAATGAAATTCATAGTAATATACATATTTATTCTATGAATGAAATTTTCTTCAGATTAATTATATGTTGTATAAACATACATACATATATATATATATATATATATATATATATATATATATATATATATATATATATTATCATAATGACTCTGCTCTGCCAGCAACGATCTACAAATAACCATCGTTTTATTTTCAAAAAGAAAGTCAAAATCGTGGCTCGCATAATTCAGTGCTGCATCAGACATTGTATACGCCATTGTATCGAAGTAGTAACTGGCCTAACTTTTATCCATATTTATCCATTGTCAAAAGGTGGGGGTTGATACTCGAGATATACAATTAACTAATAATCACTACGACGATACGTAGGATAAGTTCTAATGCTGTTCGAACAATAATACTGATATATTTATACGAATATATAGCTCCGAATAATAATTTTACGACAATAAAGAGGAGATAAAAAAAAAAAAAAAAAAGAAAAATACGGGGGGGGCCGATCGTAGCGTATTAATGCATCGAATCAACGAAGGGAACCAATTGTCTCTGGATGAAATTATACATTGTTGAAAATGTCGAATTGCTGCACTTGTTATCGGACACTACGACGATCATTGTCGCTAAAATATTGCACGCGTTTTTTCGGTGCACCCTGTATTGTTTTAAATAACAATTAGCTCTACATAACGTGTATAATCAAAACTACTGTATCTATGCTGATAATGACCCCTTGTTTTACCTCATTTAACCTTGATAGGATTTGGCGAAAATGTAGGTGCTATTTAATTATATGTAATTGGTATAATAATCTAATTACGACTTAACTGTTTCATTTAAATATGTTAGAAGAACAAAGTGATTCGTACTACTTCGACGTACTACCGAATGTAAAATTATGGTTATTTATTGCGAGCAAATGAACCCTCTGAGTGTTTAATCCGTGTTAGAGTATCGTTTCGAGTAATTTAAAATGTATAAAATAATTATTTCAACTGACATATTGGAGGTTCAGAAAGGATAATATATTGAGATAGATTTGACAAATACCATCAAAAGCTATATGATTATAATTCAATGCATTCTTGTATTAATTGTATTAAACTCCTCATTCGGTATTAAGGCTTTTATACGATAATTTTAACTCGGTGGGTTAATTGTTGCGCATGGTGATTTTTGAAACATTTTTATGTATTATAAATGAAGTGGCGCCTGGCATTGTTTGCACTGCCAGTAAACACTTCATTTTGATCATTCTTCACTCGTTGGGAAAAAGTATACGAATAACACAGAGAAATATACAATTAAAAAGGAGAAAGAAATTAATTAAATAAGCATGAAAAATCAGGTGACGTTTCCGAGATGTCATTTAACGCGAAATTTAACGTGATATTCACCGAAATCCATGGTGTTTCAGAGACAAGGGGTCAAACGGCGATTAGGAGGAAATTGAACGTCGCACTTAATTGTGAAAATGATTACATCTCGCCTATGTTTCGTGCACTGACAAATAAATATGCTAAAGATTTTCAGTTATTTCGATTATTCGCAAGTAATGAGAAAGATAATTACGTTATTAGATATTACGTATAGTGGCTGTCAAAAGTTTTCGGCGAGAGGAAAATTCTATTTCAATCTAAATTACATATGAATGAAATATTTCTCGCAAATATTAGTTTTTATGACACTAAACTGTATTCTGCAAGATAGAATACTTGTTATGTTCGCGGGACAGGCTTTTTTGTTTTCAAATTTCAGAATAAAATTACGCTTTGGTAGCCTCGTGTAATGTAATTACTACAGTGCACAAAAATATTTGTTATTAATTGATGATAAACTGTTTTTAATGGTATTAAAATTGTTGTTATTAATGGTAAATATTATACTGTTGAGTTTAATATATATATATACATAAGTTTTTATGATTGATATGTTTAACACATTCGCGTATATTACGTAGATATATTTTAAACAGTACTACTGAACAATATTATTGCAGTTCTAGAGTCTGAGTTTCGACAAAATGATTTCGGAAAAAAAAACGAAAGTAGCGTGTTAAAATAGAAATAGGTTACTCTGGAATAAAGATTTTTCTAATCGAAAGAAGAATACAAATGGCATATAACCATACTTTAATGACGAATGTGTTAAATGATTTTACAATGGTGATCTTTAATCAACATTAATCATTAAGTATTATATAATTGTATTTATTGACTGTTTTATTTTTGCCTCAACTGATTTTTAACAATTTTAACAAATACTGAAATATTTTCCGAATCCTTTAAGCTACATTGATGCCGACACTTTAGCGACATTCGTATAATTATTTTGCCAACAAAATCATTCTTTCACCGATAAAATATGGAAAGAGCTATTGTATGAATAATTCTTTTTTCCACTTAATTCGAAGAAGCTGCGCTCCAAAATGAGTGCTGGAATTGCTGGTCGATCCAGAAAAACTTCTCGGAGTGAGGAAAAAAATTTCTTCGATAGTTAAGTCGCTGTTCATAGCAGTTTTAATAGGAAAATAATGTGCACGTATAATTAACAAAATCAATTATCAAACTGCGGATTTTTATGCATCTGTGGAGAATTCAAAGACGTAGAAACACACTGAATACGTACACGATAAGCAAACACTGTATAAACGAATCCAATTATAGTATCTACTAAATGAAATACAATTGTCTATTCGAGTTGCATTTTCTTTCAAAGAATAGATCCGCACGAAAAATCTGCAGTTGATTAATTATTAATTCCATGTTGTAATTTTCACGAGTGTGAAGACGAGAAACTGGTATCACGTAACATGATGTATATCGATCATGATTATTCGAAACGTTAACTGGTTCTGGCCTTTGTCACTCGCGAAAATCAAAGTAATTCAAGTATCACAGACACTTGAACTTTTAATCAATCAATTGCTTCGATCGATAACTATTTTCTCCGAGAACGATTTGAAGAGACGTGCGCAACAGATTGATTATGAACGTTTCGATGAGCTTGCTACGCTATTGTGTTCGGGCGTGAAATTTAGAAAATGCTTGAAACATTTATCCATAACATATGAAAGAAAGTATTATAACTTATGGTCTACTGATAAGTAAATTAAATTGTAACCATTCGAAATATTTATATATATACATAAATAATGATTTATATATATAAGCACACATTACATGTATATACCACGTGTAATGTATTATATGTTCTGTACACATATAATATGTGTCGTTATACATACCTTATATATACACTTTTAGATATATAATTCAGATAATGTCGAGCTGTATCGTTCTATCGGTCTTATTTTGCGAGAAATAGAAATTTCATTTCTTAATATCGGACAATAAACGGAGAAAGCTCGCAAGTATAATACGAAAGTTATATTAAGTTATAAGGACAATAATTTAGACATATTTTAGGAACGTGTGTGTTAATGCTATGCGGAGTGGAGGTTTTGTCGCGATATTCGCGTATTTTTGACTTTGATGAACAAAAGACAGATTTCGAGAATATTGTTGTGTAATATTTATCAATAATCATGTTGTCATATGTTGAGAATAATATTATTATTATTTAACGTTGCTTCAACAACTCAAGTACTTTGTTGTTTCTTTGAAGCACTGGTTTTCAATGTTTCGAAAGGTAAAATTGTCCAAATAAAAATTTTGATGTTTAAATTTTTGTTAAATAACGTTGTACTGATTTAGCAAGACTTATTGAAATTATTTAATATTAATTGTTACACTAAAATTAGTAATTCAATCTAGAATTAATTGTTCTTTTCAAAGATGTAACATTTATAATCATTCAAGATTGCTTCTTAATGTAAAATTCGCTTTTCCATTAAAATATTTATTAAGAAGAGCACTATTTCCAGTAAGCACGTGCTTCACGAACGAATTTTAATCGTGCTGAAGCTTTTTGCGAATGAACGTGTGAATGCATAGGCTTAATAATACCGTCTAATTACGTCTTATCTCTGTAAAATGTTCCAATTAAACAATCTTCGTGTGTACGTGATTACTTCGTGTCACATAAAAATAATTGATTGTTCTACAAATTACACGCAATTACGAGCGTATGTTATCGTAATCTTACAAATAAGGTTGAATGCATTAGAAGCAATTTTTTGTGTTTTCTATCGTAAGTAGAACGTTTCCTAACCTATAGACATTCAAAAATTCTTTTTAATCGTTCATAACAAATGCATTTCTATCATAAAAATCGATACTGTTGAAGTAAACGTATAGAGTACAATTATCACAAAGCTAAATCTTTATGTTTATAAATTATTGTGAATTAAAATTGAATATACCTCGTGAAGAATCAATTCGGGCAGTGTTCTGACATTTTTAAATTTTATTATTACATCAATAAGAGTATCCTTTTTCAATTCGATCTAGATAACAAAATAATTTCTCAACCCTCTATAACATCGTGTATATTGAAAATTTTGCCTCATCTGCTAATTATAATAATATATAAAAATATATAATTATATAATTATCAGTTTCAAATTTTTAATTGCTACAATAATCAAGAATATATAAAATATCCAAAGTAAAATGCTTCTCGTATGTTTTTTCACAATGTTTAGCGAATAGGATTTAATTTAGTTATATTTATAAATTTATTTAGTTAATATCCATACTCTATCAACGAGCGAACGAAATTCTTGTTGTAGAGGGTTAAGTACCAAAGTATTTTATGTAACAAACATTGAATTAATTTTGATTAATATTATAGTTAGTCGTTATTTAAAAAAAAAAAAAATGTCTGCAATGGTTCAAGTATTCATTCGAATGTTCGTTCAAATTTTATATTTCTAATTCTTGCGGACCTGTAATTGGTGTGACTGCGTATATATATCTCCGTGTGTGCGTGTGTACATATACATACTTATATATATATATATACATATATATATAAATATACATTATACATTATACTATATTATTATATAAATTTCCTAGTGTATCGAACTGACAATATTGAAATTGATCGGACTTATGATTTAACTGACAATAATGTATTTGTTAAGGGCATTCGAGAGCTAGCGTTACGCGTGAGTCAAAAGAATCTACTCTTCCGTGCTGTGCATCAAACTAAACAAGATTTTTAGTGTCAACGATCTCCTCACATGCTCGATCACACACGATTCACGTTCCGCGCTCCAGTGTATCTCCGATCGACGCATTATCAACGAGTGTTATCGGATTTCGATCTCTTAGACAAGGATTAAGATTAATTAATTGTATCGTAAACTTCTGTAGGATTGTGAAGGTTAGAAATCTTGAGAGTCTTCTTTAAATTTTTAACATTTGCTTGATCCTTTCCAGATTACATTATACAAAACTGCAAGGGTGAAAACAGAGGGTGGCAAAATTTCTATCCTGAAGTAATTGGAAATACTTAATTCTTTTCATCGCTATTTGTCATTATCTCTGAACTTCATATTATTATTACTTATTTGGTATTGTCATTTGAAGCAAAGTAGTAACGTCGATATTAATGTTACCGAATTTTCAGATCACAATTTTCATTGACAATTGTGTTTCGTTTAGTTATTGAAATTTTTCACGATACGCTGTACACTTAAAATTTTTCTACGACAGTCCTAACGAATATTTCCGAAACATACAACTCGTCGATAATGCGTTGCAACGTCGACGCCTAATATCAGTTTGGATATCTCAAAGTTGGAAGATTACGTAGAAATCAATTGTCGCGTGTATCAGTGTCACGTCTGAAGAGTCAAGGGCCATTTTTAATGATTCCACGATCGTGGCACGCTCTGGCATCAAATTAATAAATAACAAATGGCGAAAGTATCGATTTGCCGCGTGAAACATTCTCTCTTCTGTGTCCATTGACGTTAAAATCTCTCTCAAAGGTAATCACTGGTTCACAACTCTCTTATAGTGGTTTCATAATTAACAGAGATGACATAAAACGGTAATCTTAAATGCTCCGTGGCGGGCAATTTAAAGAAAATCTATTTTGACTGTTTAAAAATGGAAAAAAAATAAATAAATAAATAAAAATAGCGGGCCTGTTCTATTATATGCACGTAGCTGCAAGTTAGAGTGAAAACAAAGCAAAAGAAAAAAAAAAAAAAAGAAAAAAACGAAAAAAATAATGAGTCATTGTTACACACGCCGGTAAGGTCTGGTTTGTTAATAATTATTACAACAATAATTATGTAAAATATGTATGTATACTGTAATTTTGAGTGTATTATGTAATTAAAAAAAAAGAAAAAAAGAAGGACAAGAAATACTGATTATTGACAATAAATTGTAAGCCGAATGTTTTCAAATACTCACAATTTTCTTTCAGATGGTTAAGTATGATAAAGTGACATTGTTTCGAAGAGAATATCGAACACAATTGGCAACGTGTGATTATTATTAATATACATATACATATACAGTGGCTACAACAAGTATATTTTATTTTTTAACGAAGCATTTCTCTATCAGATTATAATATATTTCATTATCTCAAGGACAAACTTTTGTGGTTACAGAATGAGCTTCAACTCAATTAAATACTAAATGTTGTAACAGATACAATAGCGTGCAAATATTTGTTGTAATCACTGTAGTTTGTTCTTGGAATTATACATCTATTTGTCTAATCTTCGAAATGTTTCAACACGTTGCAGCTGGAAGACGTTTGTTTCAACAAATAATTTCATATTATGACATGGAACATTTTATATTATGTTATTTTACACTGTTAGCATGAAATGATTTCTTTTTTCTGTGTCCTGAAGTTGAAGAAATTCAATCGCAAGTAACGAGTAACGTTTGGAAAGTCACTTTGCATGACCAGTTTTCCAACGATATCATAATATCATAAAAATTTATTCTTTTCTGCAACAAAAGTTTTTCGTATCTTTATTTTCCATTCGGCGACTCTCGAAACGTCGAACGAAAACGGTCGTACTTTCCCGCGAGGATTTCAACCGATCGTCGCAACAGATATAATTAAACATCGTCGATACGAACGGAGCTGAATGTAATAAAGCACGCGGCTACTTTCCCGGAAGTCGAGGCTCGCCTCGAACATCCGTCAAAGATGCAACACACCATGGGCGGTACCCGAACCTGTCGATTCATCGACATACTCTGCCTAATAATCCACCCGAACGCAACGAGGCACATTTCGCGAATGCAACGTGCATGCGTGCGTGCATTGAAACGCGCGTTAAAAACGTGGAGAGAGAAAGAGAGAGAGAGAGAGAGAGAAGCTATGGAACGTTTGGTGACTTTCTAAAGTCCCCTCCGTGCTCCTCTCTGTTTATCCCTACGTTTGTATGTCTTTTGCATGTTGCAATCGGCCGGGAGAAGCGGCGGGATAAGCACTTTTACTGATTTTTCACCACCGCGTGTCTGAATGTTATATCACAAACCACGGGAGTGCGGGAGATGGCGGTCAGTGTCGTGAGCTATCTCGTGTTCGTCTTCTTTGCCGTGCTTCAGTATCGTAAGTAGTATGTCGTCGTTTTCAATTCAGTCCGTCGCCGAGATCCTTTTTTTTCAATTTTCCGCGCGAGTCTCCCCGCGTGCAGAAACGTGTCGATTTCGATTCGAGTTGTTCGAAAGTTGCAAGTTGAAAATTGGGTGGCACGTAAAATTGCCTGTCTTCCAACATTTTTTTTGGGATTGTACAGTTTTTCAAGTACGTCTGTCCAGTGCGTGACTTTGAAAGTGCACCTCGAGTAACAATGAGATACTCTGGTGTGATGAGATTTGAGCATTGGCAGTGTTGTTTCGTGCTGCAGCTTGGTTCAAAACAATTCGCAGACATTCGAATGAAAAACATATTCCAGCTTGCGAAGAAAATGGACACAATTAAAAAAAACTATGTTTCTCGAAAGGAACGGAGAAACTGGTTTTCGACATTATTTGTTTTATAATTATTTTACAATTATAATTATTGTTGATTGGAGAAACAACGCAATTCAAAGTCATTCATTTTCATTTCAATACACGTCTCATCTTTGTCAACATTTTTGTAATTGATTTTTTTTTTTAAGTTGTGTCATTTCTTTCGCAAATAGGTAAAATACTTGCTCGTGGATTGTTTCCAGGCTATACTCTGTTTAAATTTATTTTATGTATTGTTGTCATTTACACGTGCGACTATTGCGGATTTTTAAATATTCTATATATTTTTAAATGTTCTATATATTTGTAGGCAATTGTCTATTAATCCACATTAAGCAAATAATTCGAATTTTGATGTGGTGATGGGGTAATTTTTTTTTTTTTTTTAGAAAAGTAGCTTTATGGGAGAATTGGAAATTAAAGAGATACATAAACCTATTCTTGCGGATTTTTAAATATTCTATATATTTGTGGACAATTGTCTATTAATCCACATTAAGCAAATAATTCGTATTTTGATGTGGTGATGGGGTAATTTTTTTTTTTTTAGAAAAGTAGCTTTATGGGAGAACTGGAAATTAAAGAGATACATAAACCTATTCGTTAGGTTTCTTGGAGAATTTTGCAATAATGTCAATGATCAACAATGATTGCCCAAGCTACACCAATCATTCCGCAACGCTCGGTAATTTACACGTTAACAAATAGCTCGCGTATCAAAGATCACTTTTTCTAGCAAATTCTAATAAGAATTATGTTAATGCCATTTTACTCTTCGTCCGTATCTGTAACTGCTCACCTCTCTTGCGTTACTTACTGTCGCAAGAACAGGATGGTAAAAATAGCTATGGTAAAAAGAACTGTAAAAAAATTAATTGGAACAGTATATCGAAACTAATCGATCCTCACCTGATTTTCTACGCTTGTGGGAACTACGGTCGAGTAGTTTTCAGTGCGAGCACCGTGATTGAATTGGAAATGATTGAACTGGACGACAGGCAACTGAACAGTTTAACCGGGCGTTGGAAAACAAATTCATGTGAAACCTGGATCGTCTGAGTAGGGAATTAGGGATGATCGGTAATGCGTGTTGTTTTTCGTCTCTAGATGATGTGAATGCGGAGACAAAAACGTTCAAGGATCTATTTAACAGTACGTCCTGCGCAAAACCACCCTACGAATGTCCACACCCGCAAATTGAATTTTATTTGTACACGAGGTAAGATTATCACCTATAAAATTAATTTCATCAATCAACTACTTTTTTTAACAATCTGTTAAAAATTCGTAACGCTCCTCGATAACATCCTACGTCAATTAAAAAAAAAAAAAAAAACAGCGATTCGACTTCAAAAAATTCGAGACGAAGAGATTGTAACTTTCTAATATCACCGCTGTTTCTAGTTTGTCTCATGTAGAGAGAGAGAGAGAGAGAGAGAGAGAGAGAGAGAGAGAGAGAGAGAGAGAGAGAAAGAGAGAAAAAAAATCGTGTTTCACGAAATGTTGCAAACGTTTCTGACTTTCGGGTGAAATTTCCCATTTACTTTTGCGTCAGCGATTCACGGTTCCTCGAAGCGAGTCACTTTCCTTCGAGAATGTTCGAGAATGTTCACCTCGAACTTGAGCCGCGTGGCCGTAAGGAAGAACGTCGACACAAGACTCTCGATTTCAAGATCATGATCAGTTTCAGTCTCACACTGAAAGCGTGGCCTCGTTTCCGAGTTTACCTTTCTCCGGCAGCTAGAAGTGCGCCATGGCACTTCTGTCTCAAGTACTTTTACTCGCAGTCGCGAGTGTTTTTCTTTTTCGCGGCGTCGGGCCGGCGTTTCTTGTTTCTGCGTGTCACCATCTCGTTTGAAGATTACATACGTTGACTCATGTTGGCATGTACTTCGTTCAACGATCGTCCACTTCTTTGCATTGATTTCTAATCATACGGTTAATTTTAAACTTGATTCATTTTTTAAAAGCAATAAGTTTAGGCGTGCCATTATATTTGCTTTATTTCAAAAGCAATTTGTATTTTTTCTTTAGACTGAAGTTACTCATTTCCTTTTCAAGCTATCTATAAGTATACCATTAGATCTGCTTTATTTCTACCCTCCTTTATAACAGATTCTCTAGATTTTTGTCATGATACATTTTTTCTCTTTTCTATTTTTTTTCGATGTACCTTTTTTCACCTTCTAATAAAAGATTCGCGAAATGAAGTTAAAATGTTCATTATAATACCTAGAAATTGAAATTCATTTGTTTGCAAAATAATCTATAATATATGACTCTCGTTAACATTCTGACGCCAAATAAATTAAACGGTTATAATTTCGTAAAAAAAAAAAAGATCCCACTATCAATAAATCTGCGGTTTAAAACTCGTTTTAAAACTCGAAAGCCTCTACTCTCAAAATGTATGGTTCATTTTATTCCACGATGTTTTTGAAGGCACTTTTCTTTTCAAAAATGTTATAAACTGTCATAACGTGCAGACATTGAAATTTTTTTTCCACGACTGAGTCTATGACGAATTTGAATAGTAATCACTCGGATAAAAGTTACAATTAAAATCTAACACTCAATCAAATTTAGTACTTAACGCTTTTTAAATTCAGAAACGGATTTTCACTCTTTTCATTCATTCTAAGTGCACTTCCTCATTTCCTTGAAAAGATCGTTTAACGTACTTGCGAATTCCAACACATTCATTTAATTGTTTCGCAGAGAAACGCAGAAGAAGCCTTTACGCATTGACGTACGAAGGTTCGAGTCGCTTCAGCACTCCAAATTTAATAGGTCACATCCCACGAAAATCATTATCCACGGTTTTGGAGGAGGGAGGAATTTAATACCTAGTCCGGATATTCGAAAAGGTAATTTTTACGGAATTGTATACTAAAGTAGTTTTCTTGAAATTCTGTTAAATGTTTGAAGATAGTCGTACAACTATGTCTAATAACGATTCAAATTCTTACTTAAAATAGTATTCTTTTTAAATTCTTACTTAAAAATCTTGTAACGTGTTAAACGACTTATTGGAATACCAAATTTCACAGGAAAGTGATCAATTTTGTTGACGAGAGATTTATCGTCGTGTGAAAGTTTATGTCGCATTCCTCAACTGTTCGAAGTGTGGTAAAATTTTATTTCACGCGAAGTAAATACCGAGTCACAATGAAGAAACTTTCGACTACGCTATTCGAATCATTAGCTGAAACATTTTAAACGTTGCAACTATTTTGTTTAACTCTCTCATATCGGAAGCGAAAGGAATTCCCGATATCGTCGCGTTCGATTTATAATTTCTCTTACGATGCTCGTTATATTTAGTCATATATTTCTCTGATATATCGTATTTGGTTTCATCCATGAATATAAATTCGAAACATTCGAAATGTAGCTTCGTGTGACATTTAAATAACCCAATTCAAATAATCCTGAAACAACGAGTTCAGCGATGGCAACTGTACTCGGATATCGTACCAAAAAAAAAAAAAAAAAAAGAAAAAAAAAATCAAAAAGTGAAAAGTCAAGTTAACTTTCAACTTATTAAAATACTTACTCGTCCAATTGACTGTTAGATCGTGCATTTTAGATTCGTACAAGTTAACGTGGGCTGCATAGCGCACGATGCGATGGTCTCGATGTATGAAACTTTCGATTTCAGCGTATTTCACGCGAGGCGATTACAATATTATAATCGTCGATTACGGTTCGTTGGTACGCGAGCCTTGTCTGTCGCAAATACAATGGGGTCCAGATTTCTGTTCACGATGTATTGCTCAATTGGTAAGGTACTTGAGGGATCATCCTCGGGGAACGAGGGTGGAGAATATACACGTGCTTGGGTACAGCGTTGGCGCGCATATAGCTGGCCTGATTGCGAATTATTTGCCCGATGACAAGCTTGGAAGGATTACAGGTAATGCACGTAATTCTATTGTTTAATCGTCAACTATTGTCAGACTGTTTTTGTGAGGCTGCTTCCAATATTATTTTAATATTCTCTACTTTCATTCTCTCTGTATTTCCCTTCTCGCGTTGTTTAATACTTTTATTTTACATCGTGTTTTAGTTCAATATTTTCGTTTTATATCGTTTATTTCGTTGTATGTTACATTTTATACATTTGCATTTGTATTTTCATATGAATTATTTACTAATTATTTATAATTACATTTGTATTTGTAACTGTATCGAAATTAACATTAAAATAAAATTATTTTCACTTTATATTGTATCAGTGACATAGAATAACATTTCGTTCAATAAAATTTCTCTGAAGCTCTTTATTATTAATGTATGAATTTCATTCGTGATCTAACGACAACGAAACGAAATAGACAGCGATAGATACGCTAGAAGATGAAATTAACGACGAATAGCCAAGTAACACAGATTTAATCTTTACTTCGAACGAACCAGCACTTTTTCTTAATTTGACTTAACCTTAATTTGACCAAACCTGTTTTTTACAAGGTTGCTCAATTATTTAACGGAGCAACCTTTCAAAAATGGTGGGTAAGGTTCGTCGATTTACCGTAAAAGTCCCTCCTCGTTTAACGCGACTTGTGAATTTCCATGTTGGCGACGGGCAGGACTGGATCCAACGATATTTTTCTACATGAATGGAAACCGGTCGATGGATTTAGACGAAACGGACGCGCATTTCGTCGATGTGATCCACACTGGTGCCGGGATCTTGGGCCAATGGGGGCCGACTGGGCACGCGGATTTCTACGTGAACGGAGGATCCAGCCAGCCCGGATGCGCGACAGCTTCCTTGCTCCGTAAGTAGGATCTTCTCACTCTTCGATATTTATTGAGAGAAATTCAAATCTTGCTTTATTTATCACTTGTCGTCTAATCGACCAGTGCTTTATTTATTATTCCAATCGATGTCGCGTGACGTTTTACGAAGCCACTTAACGAGACGTTGTCGCTTAGGAAAGCAAATTGAGGAGAAACGATCTCTGGTCGGGCAGAGACCAGAAAGTTTTGTATGTTTTACTTGTTTAGTTCTCTCGGGTAGTATGTAATCATATAGAATTTATTTATTTTTTTTCTCTAAATTAGTAGTTATTACGGTGAAAGGAATTTTGTCGAATGTGATACTTTGTGGAAAATGCGAGATTCGTCCGGAAATCTTTTCACTTATTTATTGTATCTTGTGTGTGATACTTACTTTCTCAGTACAATACAAATTGCTTGATTGTCAGATATTTTCAAAATTTGTATTCGCGCACAGTGTGTCTTACGTCGTTCCACTTGTACAAGAAACGACAGTAATTTGTAAGAGAAACAGTGCCCTTCTCGAGCGTTAGCTACTGGTCAGAGTAAAAGTGTGTTGGTTAAAGAGAGATTAAGTGCAAGTTTGTCGGAGTTTTGTCAAACAGTGAACTTCCCCTGTGAAAGGATGCCATTGACGTTATTGAATTTCGCATGGACGTAACTTTCAGACATAACTTTCAGTTCTAATCCAGCCTATTCTCTTCAAAAATAGTCCCCAACTGTGCCGTAAATCCAAGCGTCATTCGATGTTTCCAAACAGGGGAAGTATGTTGTGAAAGAAAGATTTGGGTTTGGATTTGAATTGGGTTGCATGTGTCTTCCATCTCGTTACCTTATCGTCGTTTGCACGGGACGGATGGGTCGACCGTGAATGAAATCAGTGGTACATTTGGTCCGCAGAGACGCTGTCGTGCGATCACACAAAAGTGACACCCTATTACATAGAGTCAATCACGACGAAAGTAGGATTCTGGGCAGCTCCGTGTGGAAATCTCTTTTCCTACCTGATCGGCTGGTGCAATCCGAAACTCGAGGAGTATATACTCATGGGAGAAGACGCCCCACACACGTGAGTAAATTTCATCCGTTCGACAAAACGATAATCCTGGTAGAACAAGTGAAATTTCAGAAATAAATTTCATAAATTATATACGCGTGTGCAACACAGACTGGTTTCACATAATTGTGTATGTATCATGTATGTAGATGTATTGTAACGATTAACCAGTTGCGGACCACAACGAGCGACCAAACCGTGTACAATAATTCGTCGCTTTCTGTTTGAACTCGTCGGTATGACAATCACTGGACAGAAATTATTGAGAAGTGATAAATTCATCATTTGTCTCGCCTAATTCTGTTTTATTACAATTTTGGAACAAAAAGTTCCAGCGCAGGAGGTTGATCGTGATCGTCGATCGATAAAAACTTACGAGACGAAGATCTCGTAGAAAGTCAAACAATTCTACGGGAAATTAAAAAGAATAGAAGAAACTGACAAAAAAAAAAAAAAAAAAAAAAAAAAAAATATAATTAAAAAAAAAAAAAAAAAAAAAAAAAAACGAAAAAAAAAAAAAAAAAAAAAGAAAAATGAATATCTACTTGAATAAATACGATAAATAATACGAAAATATATGACGAAAGGTGAATCTAAAAAATCTAAAGGAGACGAATATTATATTTTATTTGATTTGTTGCAGAGCACGAGGCATCTATTATCTCTCAACAAACGGAAACAAACCATACGCCCGCGGCCTTCCCGTAAAAAACCAACGAACGACAAATCGGAAACGATCGTCCTCCCGCCAGTATTAAGCTTATTGAAGCAACTAATCAACATAATTATAGAATAAACTTGCTGTATACGTGGTTGTTAATAATTGTATGCGTTGTACGTTTGTGTTGTGTTTGGCTCTGTTGTTTCTTTGTACATTTCTCTCTTTTAATTGTTTTCTTTCTTTTTTTTTTACGTAATAAACTATTTTGCCACGCAACCGTCTATTTTCCATTAACCGCCGCATACCGTAATTTGCCGATTAACGTACTTATACCACAGATACTATCATTACGGCGTTTCAAGAACTTTCACTCTTTCCGATTCCAGCAATTCTGCAAAATCGCCGGGCGTTCCGTGACCACGCGATTCACTGTTCTTGTTGTTATAATGCTACCTATATTACCTGTTATCAACCTGTGAACCTACTTTTCCTCGTTACAGCTCGTTGTTTCGTTAACTATAATAGACGCGGAGATAAATTGTAATTAACGTGCGAAATTGGCGAAATCAGGGGAAGATCGTCCTTTCGTGTGGCATTCCAATAGATGAAATTTGCCGAGTATAACTCTTAATCGCGTCAATTCGTTTCCGAATTGTGTTAATCGTACGAAAAACCAGGAAGGGAATTCACCTTTCGAGAGGATCGAAATAATCATCAGAATTGGTAATTAACTGTTACAACTTTACTGTTATAATTGAGAGAAAAAGAAATAAAAAAGGGAAAGTGAGTGTAACATGCGATTACACGATCACGACCATATAAATTAAATTTTTATATAAATTTAAATTTAAATAAACATTCATTTAGATAAATTTAAATACCAATTTAAATTTCGTGTAAATTTAAATTAAGCTTGTACAGGTTACAAATAAAAAGATCCCTCTAAAAACTACGTGCGCATTCGAAATACTCCTCACTTCAGGAAAATGAATAGAAACAAACAAGACCATTACGAATTTTTATGTTAACAACAATATTTATTACATAATAATTACGATATAATAATAACTTCTATGGATTTACAGTACACTGCCGCGCTAAACCTTAGAATTACGTATAATATGCAATGGAATGATTACAAGTTGTTAATACATCCACGTTTCAAGCTTTTGGAGGCATTCGGGGCTTCGTTTGTTTTTTGTTTTTTTTTTTTTTTTTGCTTTTTGTTTTTTTCAGATTGGCTCGAATGCGATGTAAAGGGAACCAAGTCCCTTCGTCTACTCCACATTTCGCTCTCTCTCTCTCTCTCTCTCTCTCTCTCTCTCTCTCTCTCTCTCTCTCTCTCTCCCTCTCTTTCGTTCTCTCAACAGGAACGATGCTCGGGTTTGATCGAGAGTAAAATATCGAACACGATCTATTGTCGATATTAATTCGTTCTCGCGGGCATCGTCCCGAAACGTAGGACTTTAAACTTCATGTATACATATATATATATATATATATTTTTTTTTTTCATATATATAGATCTTTATCTGTATTAGATCAATAGAGTTAAGAATAAATTCTCTACATTTTACGATGGACAACGTAGAATCTACGATAAAAAATGGACAGCTTCGGTTGTTCGATGGAGAAATGACAAACGGAAATCAATCACTATCGCGGAGTTCAGTTTCTTCCGGGAGCCAGAACGATGCTTCAACAACTGCAACGAGCTGTGCGTTTCACGTATATTATCTACATGTTTCTCTCGTTTTCTAGATTTCTCGTCTTACCTTCTATTTTTTTTCTCTTTCTCTTCTCTTTCTTTTTCTCATTTCCTATATTAGTATTAGTTGCTCTTAGCGTGCATCGACCGTGTTCAATATTAGCGCATGCCTTTTTTATTTTTTTCATCGTTGTTGAGATTGATTGGTACGTTCCGTTAAGAAGTTTTTCATTCGCAGTTTCTCTTCTTCTTCTTCTTCGTCTTCTTCTTCTTCTTCTTTTTTTCTTCTCCTTTTTTATTTTATTTTCTTTTGGACCCTTTCACGACGGTAAAACGTCTGTGTGTGAATTTTTTTCGTCATCCAAATTGCCGGGTTCCGTATGCCGCATTTAGCCGGGAGGCGATTCGCACGCGATTATGAATCACAATCGTACAGCGTGTTTCACTTAAATGGCGCGAAGCGATTCGAAGTTGCAAAGTCTTTTGGAACGCAGCAATTCCTCTGCGACGTTTAACGCATTCTCTGTTCGTATCCCTTTCTCTCTTCCTCGTGATGTCTCTTCCGTTCGAAACGCGATTATTGTTACAGTTACGTATTACGAAAAACCTCGAATCTCGAACACGTGATAGTAAATAGTTGAATGAATGATTCTTCGTTGATGTCGATCGGTATATTGTTGAATGGAAAAACATTACGAATTATATGTATATATATATATATATAGAGTGTAATCCTTTTCGCTATCTCTAAAGTATAATTCTCTAACTACTACTGAGTATGTCTTTTTGAAAACCGTCCGAAAAATATTGAGGAAACTCATTGCATCGTCGTTACTAAATAAACCTAACTACATTTCTCTTTGTTCCTTTTTTTCTCTCCTTTCTTTCCTTCTTCTATTAATTTTAGTGACGAATCACGGTGAAAGGGACTCGTGCGTTATCCGAAAAGGAATTTGAAAATCTCGAAAGAATTGCGTGTACTCTCTTTCTCTTTTCTCCTTTGGTCTTTCAATTCTCTGGCTATTCATTCATTCTGCTGTGGCATCGTTCTACTCGCGAAGAAATTAAATGCAAAAAAAGTAAGAAGAAAAGTAAGAGATAAAACCAGTACTTTAACTAGAAGACTAAATTAAGGCTTTACAAAGATTCATTGTATTTTCTCTTTCTCCTCTCTCTCTCTCTCTCTCTCTTTATTTACATCATTGTTCTTTCCTACCGACGTACATCATATCGATTTACTATGTCATTTGGACAATCATTATGTACTGCACTAACATGACAATCGGTACGTTTGTTGATCGGATCGACGATCCGCTACTACGCGGGAAATTCGAAGGACTTGAAGAGCACGTTACTCTGTAAACTGCTCGGAAACGATCATGCTCGAAAGACCGGCGCGATCATTTATCGTTCAAGATCTTCGATCTTCTTTTAATCGCCTTTTATGAATGTACAAGGAGAGAAAACGAACGATCTACGATCATGTGACACGTGATTCCGATGACTCGCGAGTGCTACCGATGATCATTGATGATTGGTGCCACGTTTACACTCGTGAAATAAAATATACACCTTATCGTACTACGATACGTAGACATTGAAGATGCAAAGAAAAGGGATCAAGATACGAAATAAAATGCAAACGAACGAGTTGGTTTCCAACGAAATGGCACAGAAAGACTGAGGAGTGATACAAAACACAATTGTTTAAAAAACGGAATGATCAGAGTTGCGAACTTTGAGTGTACCGTTTTATGATTACTACGTAACGTAGTCATACATTTTCGTAAAAAAAGCACAGGCATCGAGGTCTTAGGCACATGTATTGTACGCTCGCACGTATCCGTTTCTTTTTTTTTTTCTCAATGCCTTCGCCAAATGCCTTCGAGCGTGCTCCAATCGCTAAGCGCAGTGTTGAATATTGTAAAATCATCATACTGTCTGAAGAATTAATCCAATTTTTGTCAACTGTTCGACTGACAATGAAAAGAGAGAAGAGTTTGATCGAAAGTATCGTTCGATTAAGCAAAAGTTCCCCATTCGCAGAAACTAATGAAAGAATCAGCACGAAAGGATTTCAGAGTTTCAACACTGGTTCGGTTCTCGTTAACGTGCACAATCATGAGCCTGCTCGGATCAATTGCCAACTTCTCATCGATTCGAATGTTTTCCGTCGTGTATATTTTTTTCCTACGTGTATCGTCGCACGTTCACACGGATCTACTCGACTGAATCACTACGCGTTCCGTGTTTGTTCCTTTTTAAATTAATACTTATTAGTATCGACAGTAACATTATATCGTTACTTCCTGCGACCACGGCCGCGATCGATCTCTTTGCTCGTTATCCGTCACGATCGATCGTTATTCCTTTCTTTTATCTACTAACGATTCGACGTTTCTCCCATTTCCCTATTTTCAAAGTCATATCGAGAACGACGACATCGATCGATTGTCATACGTCAGTGGCGCGACCCACGGAAATCATTTCGAAAGCAATGAAAGGCACTATTTAGACGTTACGTGGACACGATTGGTAACAAGCACGGATAATAGTCATAAAACGGTACGGCACTTCCGTCTCGGAAGATGATTGCGGCAAGTTTTCATTGTCGCTCGCGTGCGCGTTACCGCGGATTTTGTCATCCGTAGCTCTCCACCGTGATCGCGACTCGATATATATAATAATAAAAGCATCGCCGTTTCACCGGCGTAAATTTCACTCGATGCTCGTCGACTATCGCGGTTTTCGTAATTTGATGATGAGTATATGATGGAGGAAACACGATCGGATGAGCTTGCTGAACGTTCGTTAAAAAAGTGGGACAGATTTATACGGAAAAAAAAAAAAAAAGAATCGAGAGTTCACGTTCTCAGATTTGCTTTCTCTTTTTTTACGTTCTTTACGTCGCGCATAGGTCCACTGGATGAGCGAATAAAGAGATGCTCGAAGAAGCGAGTTAAAAACTAACGATGTATTTCAATCTGTTTATAATTTCGACGAACTTATAATCTCAGGCGGAATTTCTCGATTTGTAGAGTGAAACGCGTAGGTAAGATACACATAAGATACACCTCGAACGAAAATAAAGGAAGGGACGACATTCGTTCCTCGTGCGTACAGGCGCTCGCCGTAGTTTGTCGATCGATGCCGTTCTTCTCTTAAAACAGCGAACCTCTCCATCTCCCTCGTCAAAGTTCCCGTTTTTTTTTTTTTTCTTTTTTGTAGTGACAATGCTGCAATGACAACACGATTCGAACATGCTATCGACGTATTTAATCGTTCGTGATAATTGGTCCTGAACAAATGATAGAACCAAACGGCTGGTTAAGTGAACATGTGTGTTAAGCGCTGATTCGTGATACGAATATCCTGGATCCTGACTTCGATCTCAGAGAGAGAGAGATACTCCGACCCCAGGATCCGCGAGAGAACTGAAGAATGACATACCTAAGCTAGTCTGCGCTCCCTACGTTACGACTACGCTTACACACACACACACACACACACACACACACACCTCTACTCTACACACTCTATGTTACTCGCAATGTGACTGACCATTTGTGTATATGTATATATCAACGACTGATTTTCTACGGTGCACTGGGTACCACTTTGCCGACCGGAAACGCTGCGCCAACTGCAGTGCCACGAACTAATAAACTATCGAAGGCAAACGATCGAAATCGCTATCACGCTGGCGATTATCCCGTGAATTATCTAGCTAGAGTGCTTCTGCGATATATTTCTTTTTTCTCTCGGGGTTTCATTATATTTTTCATTGTCAGGCGTCTGTAGTACGAACGATTGAACGTATGCGTGCAAGCCCGCGACACTTTCGTCGCGTTGAAGAACGTGCGAGGTCGAAACCAATTATTTAATAATATATATATGTATATAAATTATTTAATAATACATATTAATATAATTTATATATTATTAATAATATATATAATAATATATATTATATTATAATATTATTATAATATATATAATAATATTAATAATGTATATTATATTACAATATTATTATAATGCTATTAATAATATATATTATATTATATATATGTATTATAATATAAACAATATATATTATATTATATATATAAATTATATCATATTATATTATATTTTTATATATATATACAAATTATGTTAATATATATTATTCATAATTCGTTTCAGAACGAAATGCAACGATATATTTGTCGATATATTGACCTGATCGGCAAAGGTGTACGTATTACGCGTCGTTATATCGAAAAATGGCTTAACTTTTGCTTCCTGGACTCTAGATATTATTCTGATCGGCGATTCTGGCATTCGAGCCTTCCAACGACCCCTTCTCGTCCCTTCAACGACGGCCCAGAAATAAAGAAATGAATTGTAAACGAAACGGCCATATTGTCGATCCGTCACGCTAAACGTTACGTTCAATTGAAATTAATCGTCGTACGGTTGAACGATCATCGACTTAAAACGTAAAGTTCTTGAGATTTTTTTTCTCCGCAAGTAGCGTGTGCGATCAAACGAAACACTTGAGCTCGAGATGGATCCTACTGCCCTTGATACGAATTCACGTGTACGCGTTTCTAATCGCGTTCTCCCTCTTGTCTTTACGACACACGGACAATCCACCAAACTGATGTACGATTTTTCGTTCGTGGATTCGATCAGTGCACGCTGTTTCTTCATATTCGACAAGCCTCGATATGTATTCGCTCGAAATGTAATGAAACGCGGTTCGTCCCCGATCTCGAAAGGGACAATGTTCCCGCGTTAAATTCCAAGCAACTCGACTCTTACGCTACGATTTCGACGCCATCGGTAACAATCGGATAATTCGTTTCAGGCTATCGTACTATAGTTTGTGATGATGTAGAACAACTGATAAATGGCAAACGTATCAGTGAAATAGCTGTAGAAGTTTTCGGAACGTGTCCCGTTTCTTTTCTCTTTCTGTTTCTTTGTTACACGTCTCGTTATTTCGAAACTCGAACAGGCGTGACGTACGCAGGATTTCGCATAACGATCGTTCGAATCATAATCCACGGCCTACACCTGACACACTCCTCTCGCACGATGCATTAATTCTTCTCCTTTTTTCCCTTTTTTTTTTTTGTTCTTTTTTTTTTTTTGCGTATAGTTAACATTATCACTAATGTCGTTATTGGTAATGATATCGTTACATGATTATTACAACTCGATTGCGTGCAAATATCTTCTTTATATATATATATATATATATATTTTTTTTTCTGTTTATTCTGTTAGAGTACACGTGCTACTCGCTGAACGAACATGAAACAAAAGGAATATCGAGAAATCAAAGGAACGACGTCTAGTTGCTACGAGTAGCCTGTATGGACTTACAATATGATTATCAAATATTAGAGTCTCTGAAATGTTCACGACGTGATATTTACAAAGTTTCCCATGCGTCTTCGGCGATGTGTGGGTGGTGAAAGGGGGATAAGAACAACTCGAGAAAGAGTTAAGGCCCGTATACACTTGGATATCGTTTTTTTTTTCTTTTTCTTTTTTCTCTCTTTTTCTCATCGTTCCATCCGCTATATGTCACAAACTATATGTATCGGTGTAGCTGTCGATTTAGACTGACAGAAACAAAATTGTCGTCACACGGGCTGTTTCCTCGCGCGGGCTTTCTTCAATCTGTTTCATCCTCGTTCTTAAACCACGCGCAAAATATATTTCACTGGACTCTATCGACTCGTTTTTCCATTTTTTCGTTCTTTTCTCTTCGTTTTCTTTCGCTTTTCTTCTTCTTTCGTTCAGTCGAACTCGAAGCTTCAAGGTCAACGATGCAATAAAATATATGAATTTCTTTTCATAGCAGTCAAACTCAGTTAATACTGTATAAAGTCAGTTTCCTCTTCTAACAATTGAGTTTATCTTTTCTCGAAGGATACATATAAGTATATAATATATATATATATATTTATAATAATAATAATAATAATAATAATAATAATAATAATAATAATAATAGGAGTAGTAGTAATAATAATAATAATAATAATTAGAATAATGCTTTGTAGATCTCCGGACGTCCTCGTAATTACTTCGATCAACTTTGGTTTGAATCTCTCTTCGAATCGTATTTCCGTGTTCTCAATTTTTCTCCTTCTTTCATTTTCTCCTCTCTTTCCCTCCAATTCTCAAGGACACACAGAGAATCACCGTGGACTCGTCACTACTTTGCCTTTTGCTTTTTCACTCTGACGTTCATTGTCCGAGAGACAGTTTAACGGAACGGCAACGCAAGTTATACAATCGGTAGGCCCGTTACATTTTGAAAAAACGATAACAGTATCTGCATATATAACACGTGGTAAATATATATATATATATATATATATATAATATGTATATATACCAATATGTTTACAGTACACGCGGTGTGTGAATACTTCGGAACGAAAAATGCGGAATCGGTGCGGGGGAGGGTGGGGGGGAATCGAGTGGCGAAAAACCTGTGTGCCATTTGTTTTCGCAATTCGGCGATCTCGCAATCTTTCACCGGGCGATTCCGCAGTTTTCAGTTTCAAGAGCTTAACGATCGAAACGACACGTGCCTCCGTCACTCGCGAACGAGTTGCCATCCGCAGCCATCGATTATAATTAACACTTTTCTCTCTGTGTGTTCGCGAAACAAACAAATCGTGAAACGATATCGTAAATTAGTACGAGTATTATAATCGAAGGGTGCTGTTATAACAAAAACTATCCGTGGCACATTGCCCGCGAGCGAGACCGTGTTGCGTGTTTTCTTGCTCGTTGGAAGAAATTTTTGAATTTCCCGCCAGTGCGTCCGTCGTTCGTTTCGATCGGTTAAGGTCCCCTGTACAGGTAGCGCATAATCTAATGTCGAAGATATCGCGATCGAAAGCATTGCACTTGTTCTTTCTTTCTTTTTTTTTTTTTTTTTTTTTTTTGTAGGGAAATAATTCAATCATAGCCTCTACAATTACCATTCTCACGTAGCGAGAAGCGAAACGAATATATATATACGTTTGTCATTCGTAAAGACAAGCAAATGATTTAGAAAAACGAAACTTCTGTCTTTCCTTTTTTTTTCTCTGTGCAATTTTTTTTTGGACACGGACACGATCATCGACCTGCATACACGAGATATGGCATTTTCAAATGAAATTGTACTCGCGTAATATATGTATATATATATATATTTCCCGTATACTATATACATAGAATATATAGCATACATTTATATATTTATATATAATATATAATATCTAATAAGACTGACATCGTTCGATATCTTAAATAAACGTCTTATCAAACGTGCTTTCAATTCAAATCGACGACAAGAGAAAAATTTATCGTTGCAGACTATGTCGATATCGGAACTCACAGTTCAGTGGAAGTCAAGAGCGCTGGTGTTTCGCGAAAAGAGAAAAAGAAAAAAAACAAAAGGGTGTTCAATGCTTCGTCTCGAGATACCTCGAAGAGGACGCGTTTACTTGAAGTCGTTCAATTGTTACATCTACAGAAAAAGGGTTATGGTAGATAATATACGTATATACAAGACGCTACACTCCATGAGAACATATTATCATTTAATACTAAAACCTTTTCTGGTGGTATTTTATTGTTGTTTAATTTTTAATAATAGATTATTAATATCTACTAAAGTATTTCTTTATATTTGTTTCTTATATTCTCTCTCTCTCTCTCTCTCTCTCCCTCTCTCTCTGCATTTTATTCTCTCACATTCTCTCCCACTCTTTCGCTCTGTCTTTCTCTCTCTCTCTCTCTCTCTCTTTCTCTCACATCTATATTTCACTTTTACTCTCGTGCACGATTATTTTTCATCGAATAAAAGTCGATCGATTACATCGGGGGAGATCGTTGCATCCCACTTGCTCTGTTTTCAATTTTCTTTCCTTTCCTCGCACGTTCATTCGCTTCTCTCTCTCTCTCCCTCTCTCTCTCATTTTTGTTTCTTTCTTCTTTTTGCTCGGATAAATCCTGCATTCTCGTTACGGTACATCGTCCACGGAAATCGTTGGAAAGTAAGTATATACATATATATATATATATATTTATGTATATGTAATAATATACATATACATACGTGCATATATATATATATGTATATATATATATCTATCTATAGAGTTTCTCAGGTGGGGGGCGGGGGGCGAAAGCGAACGAAATGGAACGAAACGGAAAAAAAGATAATGCTTCTGTACATTTGTCGCAACTGCTTAGAACCATTTGGTGTGCATTACCTTTATGCTGGACATCCCTCAACGATCACTTTAGTCCTTCTTGTCGCCGTCTTCGGGATCCTTAAGCGTGTGCCATTGAGCGATAGGACGTCTCGGGGATGCCAACATGTCGGACCAGTGTCTCAATTCTGTTCCACTCGCGTTGTACCCCAAGACGACCTTCCCAATGGGTTCTGACGTGCCGATACGATCGTAGTCGACTACCGTGACAACCAATTGCACTTTCTAAACGTGAAATCACGCGTTAGTGCATTAGTCTTCTCACGTGGATAGGATTTATTTTTCTCTGGCCAGGACCTCCGAATCGTAATATAATTGTCGCAAGAGGAAGCTTTATTAAATTAAGAAAATATATTGTCGATCAATCAGCGGAGCAATAATACGAGAAATATGCGAAAGTATGCGTGATGAAGAATTTATGATTCACTCTGAAATCTAATAGTCTACTAAAACAGTGAAAGTTTTAAGTAGTAAGTTAGAAGTTTGAAGTAACCAATATTAAATAGCAAAAACACATAGCTTTTAACACACTTTAACAAACTTTTAAATTACTAAATGTAGGTGAATTACGGCAGAATTTTTCATAATTTCAATGATGGAAAAATATGCGCCTACGCGGCATAGTGACAGGCAGCTTCTTTCGTTGAACTTACATTGTTTTGATTTAAAGTGGACGTTCCTTCTTTAGACACGGCTGACCCTTGGCTCAAAGATGCATGCAAAGCGTCCAAGCGTAATTTTCAAGCTGATATGAGAGAAGCTAGCAACTCTTCACGCGCTTATAATATAACAGCAGAACGTTTGTACATTGTAATATACACGTATTACGATTCGGAAGTATGGCACTTTCGCAAAGTTCGTTCAAATAGATCAACAGACCCTTCACAAAGTGCCCTTTGGTCCCTTTTTTATTTAAATGACAAAACGTATAAAAATCATGGAAACATCCTGTTCAGTTTTTTTTTTCTTATAAAATAAAATTTAGAATGTGCACCGTATATGATGACGTATAATAAAATTGTTTACCCGATTTGATTGAAAATCGGCACCTTGTGAAAGGCTTTTCACGAACGCATTACACACGGATCATTTCATCTCGTTTTCAGCAACTTCGTTTTCACTGTATACTGGAATTTAAATCATCCGTTTGCAATGGTATCGAGATATTTAGCATAAATGTTGGTACAAGAATATGAAAAAATAAAATTTATTGTCGTGGCTCTTGTCTAAAAAGTAATTCGAAAGAAACAGTGTGCTAAATTGATGTAGAAAAATGTTAAGGTACGTGTATTGTTACTGTTACCTGTGTCTGTGGACTGTATCAATGACGGGGGGAACGAAATAAACGGACGGTAGTAGAGAAAATTCAACGATTCGTACCTGTATCTGTTCGAAGGGTACCTCAAACGTGAATGATTCGTTGTAATACGGATTGAGAGTGCATTTCTTGATCGACGTCTTCTTCTTCTTCAATCTCTTGCCGTTTTGCATCAGTGCGATCTTCACGTAAGGATCTGACAGGCCGCCGACGTCCATTTTCTTCAGATTCTTCGCTTCCAGGATGACCACCGTTAATTTACCGGCCGTGGGTACGTATCGAAGCGAGAAGCAAATGTCACCCAATTTGTTGTCCTGTAATTGATCAAGCTTTCGTCAGCTTTGTTCGCACGTGAAGATTGTTGAAACGGTAATTTCGAAACTAACATCAGGAGTCATAATCGTAACATAGTTTTCCATACTCGAACGGAAGTGTTAGAGACGATGAAAGAAGAATTTGGATAACAGATCGATAATTATCTTTTCGTCAAAAATCAAACAACGGAACTGAAAGGGCTATGAGTATTTCTTTTTTTTTTTGTGACTGTTTAATTACTTTCTTGATATAATTCTTTTAATAAAATATAATTATATTTTATATTTAATATTAATAATAATTATATTTAATATTATATTTAATATTAAATATAATTATTATATATAATAATATTATAATTAATTGTATTATACAATTATAATATAATAAAATTATATTTTATATTTAATATTAATTATATTATATAATATAAATTTTAATATAATGTAATTCTTTTAACACTTTCAAGTAATTCCACGATAGACAGTCATTGTTCTTTAATAAAATCTTATATTTCGCATGTTCTGAAAATACGCAAAATTACGTATATAACAAAAGATAAAACACGTATTAAAATTACGTATGACCGAAGTATTATTATCGAATAGCAATGACGTTCCTTCACAGGAGTTCCTACTGTAAAATCATCACTCTAATCACTTCGTATTATGAAATATAAATTTACCTGGCCACCCTCACCCTCGACGCTCTGCAGTTCTCTCCATTCCTCGATCGTCTGAGCAAGATCGACTTGGCACAGAGGAACCTTCACCTCGCCGATCTGGTCGTGTTTGGAGAACCTGTCGAAGTCGAAGATCGCGAAAACTAGCGTCTTGTTCATAGCCTCTGCGTATGCCACACCCTGAAAGAAAAAGGAAACGAGTATATACGTTCGAGTCGATTTTTCACAAAAAGAAAGGAGCGGATTGTGCTTCGTTTGAACGAGCCGTAACGAAACGTAACGAAACCAGAACTCGAGGAGAAAACGCGACTGACCTTGAACGTGAAAGTCTCATTGAAAACTGGACTCAGCGTTTTCCTGTGCACTTTCGTCTCGAATTTCTTCTTCTTGTCCGGTAGCAAGTAAACCTTCACGTATGGATCGGATGTGCCACCCATGTCTAAAGCTGGCAGCTCCTCGGCTTGTATCACAGTCACTGCCAGACTGTTCGTGTTGAAATCGTACTCGAGCTGCGAAAGAATCGATTCATTGATGTATTCCATTGGAGAAAAATTCATTCACGCACGAATAACTCTAAGTATTTGGCCATTTTCGATTTCACCCACAAGTCACCAAGTTATTCAGCTTTTAAATCAATAATTGTCAACGGCAATTTTCAAATGTCTAGTTTCGTGTTGAAAAAAATCTACGTGATTCTATCGTCAATGAAATAAATACGATATCTCGTGAAAGTTTTCATGGAATTTACGGAATTGGTAAAATTAAAGTCTGGTATACACAGAGATTACAGAAATATTTATTGCAAACGTATATTTTGTAAAACGTTAATATACAACATGAAGCATATAACAAGTGTTAGAGATAGTCCCAATAAATATTTGTACAATGAGAAATATACAATTAAATATGTTTGTCCAACTGATGTATTTTCAGATTCATAATGAGCAAATGTTCTATAAATGTTCAAATACTTTCGCGAGCAACTGTATGTAGATGTTTGTCAAACAGTTTGAATTACGAATTATGAGGACTTCTTTCCCAACGAAACGCGAAAGAGCCGACGAGATGGAAAAATGGTAGCCTACCTTATATTGAAGCTTCCCAAGTTTCACCTCGCTCTGTTTACTCTCGCCTTCGTCCGGTTCCTCAGCGTTGTCAGTTAACTCTTCCATATCCGGCTGAACCTTAACAGATCGAAGTGGATTCCACGAGTGTAGAATGTGCGTCTAACATCTACATGAAGTCACGGAACACCGAGTACGTACCTTGTCCTTGTACGTGCTGCCTAAAAGTTGCACGGACTTGAGGTCCACCGCGCCCTTCAGCCCTTTCTTCCCATCCTTGGACCGCCTTTTGCGACAGCATCTTCTGATGCAGCAGAAGCAGATTCCAAGAACTACTACCAGCACGGCTACTCAAGCGAGAAAGGAAGAAATCGAAAGACAGCATTAAAAAAAACTGCCAACTCGGATTGGAAGCTCGGTTGTTTTATAAAATAGCGTCCCTCAACAGAGTACCGTGCAAAAGTTTCAATTCTTGGATCATGAAAAATGCAGGGATTCGAAGTTCTTGAGTTATTAAAAAAGACAAAGATCTTCAACTCTTCAGTTATAAGAGGATGTAGGAATTTTTACTTTCTGAATCATTAAAAGTTAACAAGGATCTTCAATTCTTTAATGGTGTGAGAATTCTTTATTTCTCGAATTATTAAGACTTTGTAGTTCTTAAATTTAAAAATACTGAAGAATTTGTAATTTTCATATTGTCAGGATTTTCACATCTTCAATTATCATGTGCACAAGAGTTTTTAATCTTTAAATCTAAGTTAAGAAGAAAAGAATTTTTTAATTCTTTTAATTCTCTAATTATCAACGACATAAATATATTTAGTATGTAACAAGAATCTTTTTATTCCCATTTGTTTAGCGAGCTGAAACTTTTGCATCGTACCTATGTGCCTATGTTGCATGTATGCAAGCGAAATTTACAAGCGCAAAAGCGATTCTGTATCTTCGGTCTGTTTCCTTTCATACTAATTTGGTGTTACTGCTGTTGCCTGTATAATGAATGTAATTTTAATTTGTCACGAACTACATAACTACATAAGTAAAAATATAATGTGGCGTGTTCGAGTGTTTGTCAGCACTTAATGTAACTGAAACAAAGAAAACTTGTGTGATTAATGTTGTCCATGTTGGAGCATGTTATGCGATGTTCGAATTTTCTGAAAGAGTAAAATGTGTCAATTGTTTCTCAAATATTCGTATTTCATTCATCTAGATATTAATTCTTGAATCTCATCGAGTTACTTGAGAACTTTTATTAAGTAGTCAAAAAATGGATTGAAATTTCTTCTAAAATAAAGTCTCTCTAGAGTATGAATTTTCTAAATAACTATATTCTTAACGTTTATAAATGTATTATACACACTATACATCTTTCCAATTAGAATTAAATTTGTATTTAAAAGGGAATTCCAATTGAAATGATAATTCCAACAAAAGACCTAAAGAAGATATTCTAAAAATTATTACAATTATTACAATTATTAAATCAGAAAATTTAGCTCTCATCTGTAGTCACTCATATGTTAGATACTGTTTTTAATATTGTTTCATGTTTCATTTCAATTCTAAAAGTACAATTTGTTTTCATTTTGCGTGGCGCTAAACCTCTCAATCTTAAAGATATTAATCGTTCGTTTGCTTTTACCTATTAAAATCGCTACTAGTCCCCATGTTGGTATTCCCATTTCCTCTGCAAGCTCCTTGCCGAGGTTCTCCACTTGAGTCTCAAAGTTCTTCCCTGCACTCTCGGTCACCGCCATCGTGCCAACTGTAAACACGATTTACACAACGTTAGCTGTTGCACGAAAATGAAAAAAAAAACGCGACACGATCTTTGTCACAAAGACAGAAAAGCAAAGAAAGATTTGACGTTTGAAGTCATTTACCTTCTTTCACCTCCTCCTCCGTGGTCACATAAATTTTTGTCGTTAACTCGACGTTATCTTCCACCGGCTGCGGTTCTTCCGGCATCTTCGCCGCTTCTCTTTTGCCGATCATAGGCATTTTCTGCAAAATCGAGCTATCGTTAGACATTTGTTTTAAATTTGTTGGAAATTTTAAATTCAGATTTCAAAAGAGACATTTTTTTTCTTTCATTACCGTGATATACACGTACGCGAATGAATAATTGCTATTATCTGACGTCAATTTATAATACATTGTCAGTTCATCAAAATCGATCTAATTACTGTCGCGTGATAATCACCTTCGATTTTGTGTAATTACAGCTGTGTAATGATTTTTACCGTTTGATTATATTTCTTACTACGTAACATAGAACGTAATTTCTATACAACCAGTTACAACAGAAATGGTTAGTTATTAGCTTAAAAAATAGAATTCGGTCCTTTCGTCTGCAACGACCTTGCAATAATTTGAGACTAAACGATCAGTTAACTCTTTTAAAATTAACTTCTTTGCAACAGAGCAACATATAATGGTTTCGTTACTATTATACGACCATTCCAAACAAATCCAAAGCCTTTACTGCGTCCTTCTTCCATCATTGTCCCAAAAGGTCATCTATACTATCGTCCAAATTCTTTATAGATTTACTCCTCGATAACGATTTAAACGTTCTAATTTTAATTGTTCAAACTTTCGTTTCAGTTCTTGAGTTGGCTGCCTTCTTTTGCGCCCGTCCAACATACACTTTCCTTCAGCTGCTTTTTTTTTTTTCATTTAATTTCAGTACCACTTGTTCAAACGCAACAAAACCGAATCCTCGAGATTTCCCGTCATCTCTGATCATAACTTTCTGACTGGCGATGGTCCCATATTTTTCAAACATTTCTCTAAGTCTATCATCCGTCATGTCTTCCCCGAAATTCTTTACATAAACATTGGTGAACAGTTTAGCTTCTTCTTTCAATTCCTTGCCACGTTTCTTTGCCGGGTGTAAATTTACCAACATATACCTTTTTTTCATTTAGCAACATGCCATTATAACTTTATCAATAGGTTTGTTTGCCGTTTCTTTGCCAGTTCAGTTTCAAAATGGACAAAACCATAACCTTTAGAAACGCCGGATTCATTTTGAGCTACTTTGCAACTAAGTGTGTTATAGATGAAAGCATGTTGCTTTGCTGTCTATGTTTTTATCTAAACTTTTTATAAATACATTTTCAACACCAAATTTCGGAAGAGATGGATTACGAATAGGCTGTCCCTTTGTCATATCAAAATTCATTGTATCAAGTGTTCATTTCGCGTCAGCAGATTGCTGCAAGTCAACATAAGCATATCCAAGCGAGTGTTGTATCGAGAGTATGGGCCCAGCCGATGAAAACTTCTCGAAAAGCATCGCCTCGGCGCAAATCGCAGAAGTAGAGTGACGCCATAGGATAATTAGATGCCTCTCGGTTCAGTATTTGTAGTATTCCCACGTCTTACAGCTGCTTAAGTTGAAAAAATTCTATGGTTTTTGGTTTATCTCGTTCCTTCAATATGGCTTGCGTTCTTCCGACCACGTTCCTCTTTGTAACACGATGATTATTATGTTTTCCCACACGTTTCGCGGTTTTACTTACGGCTCTTTTTCGATTTTTTTTGTTCGCATTTTTATAATTTTTATATTTCTTTTTTTATAAAAGTGTTATTTCATGAATGGAAGTGAGTTGTGCGACCTATTTTGTAGAAAAAGGAGACACAGCTACTCTCGTTGCAGAAGAGGCCAGTTGACTCTTTTAGAGTGCAACACTAGAAAGACCAACGTTACAAAAAATAACAAATGCTTTTTTTTAAATGAAAAATATTAATCAAAATTATGTAATTGTTTATTTAAAGCCGGAAAAGTAAGGAATTGTATAAAGAACTTTTATTCAACCATTTTTATGTAAGTATATTCTGGTAGATTTAGCTCAGAGTTTTGATTATCATTTACATATGATCTTGAAGCACTGTAACCAAAGTATTGGCACGAACTCGAGTAGCAACGCTTTGAATGCATTCTCTCTCTCTCTCTTTTTTTTTTTTTTAATGTGTGATGGACTCTAATGGAAAAAAAAAACAACCTTCTTTCGTGTGAAACTCACTATCGAGATAAAGCTCGCAATGAAAACAACGAGAGGGCTGAAATTCTATTCTCGCTTGCAATTTTATTCCGAAGTTGCGTCGCTCTTTTTGTAGAGTCCAAAATCCGGGTCGTGCATTCCGCGAGGCAAAATTCAGCTGAAGGAGAAACGCGGAATAAATTAAGCTCGTTTAATTTTTAATTCGTTCTGGATCATATTAGAGAAAATTAGGTTCGTCGTAGACCGACTTGAACTTTTAAATTCATTCACGTTCGTTCAAACTGAGTCTAACTTTTCTTTTATTTTTATTCATTGTGTGCCATCAATCTACGTAGATTGTGGGTCTTTTAATTCATTTAAAATCCTTCGATTTAATTGAAAAGAAATGTTCTAATTTTAACCGAGGTCTTTGATACATATTCAGATGTCTCGTGCCTCATTTTAGATCCTTCTCTCTAACTCTTTTTTCTTAACTTTATTCGTGATAATTCTTTACAATTACGAATTCATCGCGACCTAATTCATTGGTAGATATTCTCAGTTTAGACTTCTTTTTTTAGCAAATGTTTGATTAGTTTAAATTTTTCAGCGAATATTCAATGCCTGAGAATGAAATATTTTTATCGTGACACTATCTCCAGAGGATTAAATATTTTTATTATATTACATGGCATAAAATCTCCTTCTTGGAGCTTGTAATTTTATCTGGCAATTTTTGTAATTTTTGAAGGAAGGGCTTTTTAATAACTGAACTGTCAGATGCAGTTGAATTAATTCACATCGTGGTTAAATGCCACGGATAGTTGCTGCTCGCATTGATCGGGAATTTTAACTGAATTGAATTTCACAACATTTCAAAAACAAGTTCTATTCTCTCACATTCAATGAATTAGAACAAAGTACAGAATCTCATTTATTCACTTCATTCAACAGTATCGATATTCACAAGCCTCTACACTCGGTTATACGCTTCTTCGAAACATATTCAAATTACTTGTGTCACCTTTTGTCAATAAAAAAAAAGAAAAAAAATTCCTTTAAGAATTTCCCTTGCAATTAAATCACTCATCGATAATTTCAAATTGGTACCTCGAGATCGTCGTGTGAATTTCACGAACACGCGCATTCGTAATTTGTATATTTATGCACATTTCAAATACAGTACAGACATCACACGTTTTGTTGAAATTGAACGAAATGTCGCGACAGAGGAAACAAACAATGGGATATGATTAATTGCTGTTTCAGTGTCATGTTTTTCTGGTCATTAACGAACCGGACCACAGTTTCACACTACAAAGGCCAGCAGTCGTTAGTTTCCGATATTTCTCTGCGAGATTTTGCAATCAACGCTGCGCTTCCGCATTTCGTAGATTAAGTTTTCGCATGCGTATCGTGGTTTCCAGGATTTATGATATAATACCAATAACAGCACGCTATTATACAAATTATATTTTTATCCATCCGTATGAATACTCGTGATGCATGACATTCGTAATTACGAATGTGAAAACATAAACGAGCGAAAGCAGAAAAACAGAATTAATCTCTGGTGTAACGTAAGTTGAACGAATATTTCTCATTAGCGAACAGACGGTCCATTTTTGCAAAGTAAAGTGCTATTTTATGATTCGAAGAAATGCAGAATTTTCAGAATATTGGTGCATCTTCTTCTCTATCAGTGTTTCAAATTATCAAAATAATGCAAATAATATATTGCATTTCAGTATCGTGAATTTTGTTTGTTAATTCTTTTTTTTATTAATATTCATACTTATTCAAGCTTGTTTAATTTTGTTAAAACGAAATAGCCAAGTTCTTAATAAAAGCTTCGATATACAGCTAGAAATTATTTTTATATTAACAAAAAAGTTTCAACTATCTAGTTTATAACTTTCTTGGAAACAATCATTCAAATTTACAATTTTGAATTAAAAATTTTGTAGTTAAAGTCTTTGATCAACCACTTTTCACGTTTGCATTTTTAGTTTTAGTCGCAAAATTATTTAATTATTTAATAAAATATATTGCACGTTTGAATGTGCTGACGTTTCTAAAGCCAGTCACTTCATACGAAACAATATAATAATTAAAAACCACTATCGTTCCTTATTTTCAAAATGTTTTCGATATTTAGTTTTTAATTTTTTACATGGATCTCGAAGAATTTATTGAGAAAACGGGGAAACCCTAATCAACTCTAACAACTTTGCGTTTAACTGTGACGTGTGTTTGTCTATCACCGGAAGTACCGTGGCATTTCCACTCTTATAATTACTATAGATACGTTCTATTTCACACAGATGCGAAACAGTCGCAATATATACATACATACATACATACATACATACATACATACATACATACATACATACAAAATCTTTACGTAAAGTATAGGATCCGTGTGACTTTATGACACCGTTTAAGTGACCTTGACTGATCAATTGACTTTAAAATCGAACTTTCTTCGTCCTTACTTCGCTAGCAATCTTCCTGAATGCGATTCCTATTTGATTTTCATTAACTTCTTCCACAAAGAACTATTCCTCTCTACTATATAATTCCTTTCGTCAGATCTTCAATTACATTTAATAGGCAAAACAATTTTTCACCCACCTTCGCAAAGATGTAAACGTCCGTAATTGATTTATTAATTCTAATGTTGTGTATGCTAAAGATGTTGTATAATATATATACATGTATACAATATTATGATTAATATATAATTAATATATTTTAATATATATTAAGATGTTGTATAATATATATATATATATATATATATATATATTTATGCTAATATTGTTATATATATAATATATATATATAATATATTGTTATATAATATATAATATATATTTATGCTTATATATATAATATATATTTATACTAATATTGTATATGTTAAGATTTTAACTATCTCGATAATTTTCTAATAACTCATTTATTTAATTCCCCCGACGACTGTGAACGAAAATGAATATCAATTTCATTGCAATCCTAGTATAAAATTCACTCATTAGTATATTTTTCCTCAACTGCCTCGGAGAACACCTTTTTACGACGTTTTCCCAACAAAGTTAATACTTGGAAACTCGTTCGCAAAGGGTGAGAAGTATAGTTCCTCTACAAAAGAGGAAGATCCGATGGCGCCCTGTATTTGTAGAAATAAAATGGCTCTGTGCCAGGAACAAGGACGAATTTCTCCATCGTCGTCTAGAAAATGTCACCTTGAACTTAATCCAAGGACATAAAGGGGAAGCTGTCATTGGAAGGAGCCGCGTGGGCACGCGTTAAGGGGGAGAGAAACCGCCGCGGAGAAGGTCGATGCGCGAAGACTATAGCACTGGAAAGAAAGGAGAAGCGGTGAAGAGGAAAGCAGAAAAGCCAAGGGAACGCGAACGCTATGGTCTTTTCAGAGAAAATTGCAACTAATTGTAAGAATATAGCCCGAAAGTCTGTTCGTGTGCGCGATAACTTTCTCCTCTATCTATTTATCTATCTGTGGTTATTATCATTTTTTTTTCCCCTCGATCAACTGTTTTCTTTTATGTTGCGGTGACGTATATGCATGTATGCATGTCTCTCGTGAAATATAAAAATCACGCATGACCACGTTCGTTTTTATTTCACTTCATTTATGCTCGTTTTATATTTCATTTTATTAGGACTGACAGATATGAAATATTCTTCTCTTTTTTTTTTTTTTTTTTGAAGTTTTTCTTTTCTAGATTTGAAATCAATAAGTTCAAAGATGCAAGAATCTTTCAAACGTACATAATAAATCCGTGAAGATCATTCAGAAGATCATCAACACGCTATGATAATTAAATTATTTACAAAAAGGCTTCAACGAACCTCGAGTCAGTCCAAAATCCGGAATTACATTCGCGAAACTCAATTTCATTCCGCCCACTTTTATCAAAGTTCCAGCGAGATCGTTAAAAGTCATCTTACGAGCATCTTACTTCCTTGTACTTTCACGGTTCAAAAACTCCGGCAACTTTTCCTTGTTGCGTCCAATCAGGTTCGTTAGTCAGTTAATGTTACACTGTGCGTATCTTGATTACCGGTTACGTCAGCGTTTATCGTGACGTATTGCACTGGCAACGGAAGCATCGTGTTTCTATATTGTGATTGACGGAAATTGGATTTTATATAAAATATCATAGGTAAAAATGTCAGATAAATCGTGAAATGATAGGAAACGCATGCGGGAGAAATCGGTGGGCGTGGCCAGCTCGTCACTGTCTGTGCATCGATAAGGTTACGCTACTTGCGAGATTTTCTACTTAAAGTTGGTTCTCGGTTATTTCCTGATATCGAAAGAACAACGATTCCATTTGTTGAGATTAGGTATTTATTACTAATAATATATAATAATAATTTATTATATTTTTATATGAAATTTAAATATGACTATTTATCTATACAGGCATTATACTTTAGTCATCTGCCCTTTGTCCATAAAAATATTGTATTATAGTTAGACTGCAGATGCTTATGCATTTTTGGAAAATTTACGAAATACATACATATAATGCATGAAAATATATAAAATTTCCAAAGTAGAGTACTTACAATATTTCTGAAACGAAACAAACTTAATTTAATTTAGTTAATTTTAATGATTATTATATAGTACGACACGCGACATAGGTATGTTATTGCAACTATGGATAAAAATGGTATGTCTGTGATTTATATTTTCTGTGCTATGATTCTTTCATGTATTTTTTACACTGTACAAACGTTGTACCCTAGTTCAATTTTGTCTGTACAAATATTGCAGAAAGTATGTCTCGCATGAGATTTCAAACATTTAATAGAGAAAGAAATATATAAAATGTATAAAATATCTATTTAAAACAAGATTACGACATTCAAAAATTCTACTCTATTTAATTATATTAATTGCACGAAAATACAAAAGAGCAGTAAAAATTCACCTCTATCAATGATGTTTTCGAATAAAAGCACGAAATTATTCACAATTTCGAAGTAGTCAATGTTGCAGAATGAAATTCCGTTAATAGAAGAATAAAAGAAAAATTGAAATTGATGAAGTACGTTCGCTGTTCTGTCGAATTCATTTTCGTGAGCGTTGCATACGTCAATGAAAATTTTTGAAATTATCAATTATTATTATCAAACGTAGCCGACGACTATGCAGCTTAACGACGATTGTGAACTGAACGTTTGTTAATTATGCAACAATGTCGGACTTTCAATTATTATCAATAATATGAATTATTCGATTATCAAAGTCATTATTATACTAAATTGGAATTAGATAGAATTAATACCAGAATTAGGATTAATACAGGAATTAAAATCAGAATTGGAACTATGTGTGGTAACCTTGTATAACATCTCCTTTTTGCTTCTTTAATTTTCGTTTCTCTTTCAATTCTTATTCTAACTTTCAGTGTAACAAATTTTGTACTTGTATTTCTTTTACATTATGCCGAGTTTAATTATTTTGTTATTACTTCTTTCCAACATCTTTTTATCTTGTATTTTCATATAACTTTGCGTCCATTCCAATAATTTAACGTTTTACAACACATTTTACTGCAATCCAGAGGTCGAATATCGTTTGCTCGTCTCTTTGAGGAACGAACATTTTATTAAAAATTTAATTCACTCCGTCCAGCTGACGTTCCAATGTTATACGAATAATTCACGTTTCTCAGCCTCGACTAAAAATCCGCTCTTTTATTTAAAAAAATTCAGATTCGTAAATGAAATAATTTTCTCTTTCCCCGGAACAAAATCATAGAAAGAACAGTCGACAGTGAATTCGCGAAAAAAAAAAAAAAAATCAGAGGAAGCACTCGCGTTATCAATCGCGGTAGATCGTACGTTTTTTCATTTCACCGATTCGTATTGGCCTTCAATAAAATTCGATAACGCGATAACGTAGGCGCAACACCGACATAATAATCGTTATCGTCGCGGCGATACGATAAACTGACGTCAGACACGCGTCACCCACGCACGCAACACACAGTTCCTCGGCGTTCACCACGAGCCGACGACATTTATTCTTAGAATACAAAAGATACGATGGATATTGCCGTTTCATCCTTTTCCTCCCATCTCTTTCGTTTAATTTTACTTCATTGTCTCCTCGTTTCAAGAATAATCTGACACTGTCAAGGACACACTTGGACACACTTTGGAAACACGTTTGCTCCCTTCTCTCTCTCGATCAATTCAATTATTATTAAGATAGACGAAAAAGGTGTGATGTGAAAGATGGAGAATTCGGCTGTTTCTGCATCACACGAAGATTAATTTAGGAACATTTGGCAAAGCGTGGACACTTTCCATCTTCCTTTGATTTATTACGAAGAAAAATAATTAAACATGTAGTAAAATAATTAAACAATAATTAAACAAGCGTATGTACGTCTTTTCATATACAAATATGCGAGCGTATATTGCTTGTTTTCACGTAAAGTTTGCACAGCTTCGTTCATAAAAATTCTCTTGCCGACATACGAGGTTGAATAAAGGAATGAATTGGACAAAGTGGTTCGTCTGCTCATAAAGCATGCTTCCTTTTGAATCATAAACAACTTCTGTTTTTGTAAACTTGAGATAAAGTAAATATTCTCAAAGCGAAAAAAATCAGTTTTTCCTTGATCTACAATACTATGCACGAAGAGAATGCAAGAAACAATTTAATGAAACAAAAAGAAAGAAAAATTCGTAATCCTGTTTTTACTTTATTCGTTCGAGGTAATTTAAAAGATATTTAAGTTATCAAGTTAGTGAAAAAACTAATTACAATACAGACAGATTCTTTTTGTAAATAACAGTAACACATGTCTTTTTATACTGTCAATTATTTCATGTAATCGACAGTCAACTATTTTGCAACTAATCAGAAATCATCGTGCAGCATTTAATAATCGTATTATTTGTGAACAATTATGAATTTTATTATTTCAGTATTTTTCAAATAATTCTACAAGTTATTTCGTAATATTTCGTAATAGCCAAAGTATTTTTGTAAACGCTACAAAATAAATCGTAAATTATTTCACAGTGTTCAGTGATCGAGGTGATATTTGCAAATAATTGACTTTTTGTTTATCGGCACGTGTAACGAGGAATAACCTAATCCGCGCTTGAATATGCAGGATCGATAACTAACTCTACGGCATCGTGGAAAATAAGAAAGATACGTGGGCAGCGACTTAATGCGCGGTTCTCCGATGATCATAAATCACTTTGGCACGTAATCGTGTCGTCGATCTTATTGCAGTTCATAAAAATCGGTGGAAAGATCGCGGCGCGCGTCGAAACGATGCGAGCACTCGATAATCTTACGTCAATCGCATAGTTGTTTGCCTTGTGCAAACAAACGATTTACATTGTAAATTTCCAGCGTTTCGAATAATTACGAGAGGCTAGCGTCCGTTTGAGTGAGATGCCATAAGAGGATGCGTTAATTTTGATTTAACGGGACGAAGTTCTTCGTTCTTGTCTAATAAAAATTAATCGAATGAATAAACAAGCTTTCAATATTTTATTTGTTATCTATGACTGTTCTAGCCAGTCACAGATATATACACCATCGTGCATAAATAATTGAACATTTATAATGCAATCCTACTAAATTAATAAATCCTTGATATTTTCGTTACGTTCCGACAGTTATGATTGACGAATTTTAATATCATCTTTCATCCTTTCAACGTGCACTTGCTTTCACAATCGTTCTGAAATTTCAACAATGAACAGACATACTTATTCTTCTTACCAATATGTTTGCTGCGCATGTTTAGAACAAATTAAAGAGTCTCATTTGAATTGTATATTTCATATCGCGATAATTTAGAAATACTACGTTTGTCAAATTTCACACTCAAACATTTGGACATTTCACGCACCTTTATCAATTTGAAGCTGATCACTTTGAAGCGATTAACTGTACATATTTTTGAAATATGTATTACAGTCTAATCTTTCTAATCTTTCGTTTTCGATATTAAAAAAAATATATATCTTTATATCACATTAGAATACCCTTTTTTTTTACATTAAAAAAAGATTATAAAATTGTATTAAAAAGGATTACATTTTCACGAGAAAATCCTTTATATTTAATATATAGTTGTCTCGCTTGAAAGGGAATAGTATTGCACAATGAAATAGTACGAGGATGTAAGAACACATTGTTACGGCGTATAATATATTACTATTAATATATAATTATTTTTTATTATTTATTAATATATAATATACGGCGTATAATATATTGCTATTAATATATAATTATTTTTTATTATTTATTAATATATAATATACGGCGTATAACATATTACTATTAATATATAATTATTTTTTATTATTTATTAATATATAATATACGGCGTATAATAATATAAAAATAAATAATAATATTATTAATATATTAATAATATATAAATAAATAATAATATCATTAATATATTAATATATAAGTAAATAATAATATCATTAATATATTAATAATATATAAATAAATAATAATATTAATAATATATAAACGCGTTACCAATTTTAATGGCGGCGAAACCTATAGCCTCTTGGCTACTGTGTCGCGTTACAATTGCGTAGGTGCGAGGGAGTGTCGTGTTCCAAGGGTTTCACGTGTCGCTTAACCCTCCGGGGATCGGCAAACCATTTAGTCGTAATGATAGTTTCTCGCCACGATCGAGCCTCGTATCTAAAGTTCCGGGACAATTGCATCGATTTCTTAATAATCGTTCGTTTAACCGATGTATACTTCGTGCACACTTCCTTAATCAACATCCACCCTTTTATTTGTGGTTGAGCCGATGCCCCGAAAAGTTGTTGACCCGTCCTGTCTCTTTCCCATTCTTTTCCTTTAGAGACATACCTTTTATCTATTTTTAATGTTTCATGCACTGCGGATCTTTACGTATTCGTAGAAAGTAAAGAGAAATGAAACATACGGAAAAATATATATGTGAAATATTCACAGGTGATTTCTGTAATATTTCGGTACGTTGGATTTACAATTTTCCATCTGTAAATTTCTTATTATTGTTATTTATAAATTGCAAGCAAATAATATTTACAATTTTATAATAAATGTAAAAAACTCGAACTTTAAAAAAAAATTGTACTTTGTAGTAAGTATGTTATCTGTGTTTCTCGACAGAGAGCTTGAACTTGAGCTTGACTCTAGAAAGTTATTTGAAATCTAATGATAGTAAGAACGCTTTCCTTCTGTGAAAGGAGGAAAGTTTTGAAAACAACAAAATTGTACGAACAGAGGATTGTCTAAATGAATATTTGTCATATATATATTTCATAAATCTTCCACTGACATATGATATTTAAACAAGAAAAGAAAAAAAAACTGAAACCCTGCCTAAATTATCACTACCTACATGCAGATTACAATAAAAATTTAATAAGATAACAATTAATTTCATTTCGAATTTTTAGAATTTTCCGAAAACCCGAGAAATGTTAAAACTGTTGGCCAGCGAGCATGATAAAGAAGAAGAGGAGTAAGAAAATATAGAATTACAGCGTTAAAAGTTATTCCTGATCAGAATTTTCGCGCAGCAAATAAAATGGAGAATTCGTCAAGCTCGCCAATTATGTTTAACTTTGGAATGAAACGAGATGGTTCGTGAAATGATGCAGAGAGGAGAGTATGTGGCTCGTGTTGCGCAAGCCTCGTGCGGTTCCACGTCTCTTTTCTATCGTCTTATATGCTCGGAGAATGTCTAAAATCAATAGGGATATCTTTCAATAGGATTTCACCGCTGCGCCTCGAATATGTCTCGCAGTTTCATAATGCTCGCAGCGTTTACGAGCTTCGCCGATCTTCTTTATCGTTCGCTGCCTAATGGCCGGCGTAAATGAACTTTACTGTGGCTGAAAAATCGCTGATAATATCACTACAGCTGCGCACTGCAGAGTTCACTTCGATGAACGGTTCCAGGGAATTCTGTAATGTTACTGTTATTGACAGACTACCAATAAATCTCGGACATTAATAATCTTCTAACATCGTTCAGGTACTTTTTGGTAATATTTCTGAGTTCAAGTGTTAATATTAATTAATATTAATTAGGTATTAGTTTAGAAATAGATTTCTTGAAAAGAAAAAAGAAATGTTTTCTCTGATACGTTTGATTTGGTGATTTATTAAGGCCAGATATGTACACGTATTTTAAAGAAAAAAAAAAAAATAGTTTTTTAATACTGTTTTATTTTTTAATATACTCTAATGTGAACTATGCTCCCGATATGTTCTAACATGTACTATTTTCGAATTTTAATGATTTTTCTTGTTGGTGGATGCTACGTATTACTCATACGAAAATGAGTTTGAATTTTTATTCGAACGACTCTACTCTTTCTCCATTTGTGAGCATACTTGACGTTCAAGTGGAATCCTCGTGATTTCCTTGCAGCAATTATATCACTTTCTTGTTAGATTGATTTAATTTCTAGTTAGTCGAAAAATCGTTTCAACGGAATTCAATAGCCCGACTTTCCGTATGTGTTCTGGATCGTCGTGGAATTTAATATTAACTTTTACCGTGAAATCTCGATTTCCACTATGTTAACGTAATCCAATATTCGTTGAAAGAAAAAAAAATATATATGGCAGAGTTTCGTGACCGACAGCACTCTGTATTTTTTAAATATTGCTACCTTGCTTTAGAGCCTCTAACTGAAACATCGTTTCATTTTATCCATTGTTGTAATTCATTTGCATTTACTTTAAATAAAATTGATTCAAGGATACTCGTGCAGATTACATTTTATATTAAATGTTTAATGTTACTGGTTCAACCAAGTAATTAATTTAGTATTCTTTAAAAAATCTAATTAAGAAAATGAAAGAATGCGAGATGAAATAAATGACAAAAATATTAAAATATAACATAAAGATACATAAAATAATATATAACAAAAATAAATGAAATTAATTGTAACACAATGCCAAAAAATAAAGAGAAATTTATTTTGCGCTGAGTAATTTTAATTTTCGTTATGTTTGAGGAAAGAAATTCGCTATTTTTCATAAGAACACAGCACACTGTAAAAAGTCCAGGTGGATTAAGGGCTTAAAAGTGAAAAATGAGGGAAACTGTTTCAAAGGAAGTGCTCTTTAATCAAGGAAATCGCGCACATTTTCTTATCTCATCCGTAAGCTCCATTCGTTACGTCCATTTCTTTACGTCAGTTACAATAAATTGAAGCAACTGTTCTGTGTTATTACATTTGTAATTGAAGGCAAGCCGCAAGACAAGCACGAGTTTTCGACATTGCGATTCTCTTTGTAATTGGCTACGTGCTTTCAAGGAGTGAAAACACTTGAAAACTAGATCAAATTGTCCCTTTGAGAATAAAGAAAATTCTTAATACAAGAATATAAAAGAGCGAGTCAATTCTTAACTTTAACTTTTAGAACAGGTGAAACACAAAGAGAAACAAAATGAAAATTGAAGGACTACATTCGATTTTCGTTTAATTTGAATTAAATTAATTTCCTTTAATTTACCTCTTTAACCATTCGTTAATAAAAATAATTTAGTTTTGATAATTTGATACAATCTCGCCAATCTATACAGCGAAATTGAACTCAGATGTCAGAATTTCGATATTCGTGTAAAGACAGATATTTCGGTTTTACGAACAGAACTAGGAAATGACAATACCTATTCGTTTTTTTTTGACACGTATTGTAAAATTCATGAAAAGATAAAAATAAAATATGAATTCGAATCACCCAAGCCAAGAAGATCTGTAGCTGGAACGCGTATATTTCGAGCAACGTTTGTAAATCAGTATATATAGAATCTAGACTTTGTATATATACCTACATACATACATAGACGTGCTGTAATATATCTATAGTACATTTGTGGATACAAGAGAACCGCTGAAGCACGAATCGATACAACCGCGTACTTATAGATAGTGGTCCAATAATATTAACCACCACTTCTCCAGTCTTTTCGTCTATAACTGTTCAGATATTCCTACGTTTCCATTCTAGCCGAGTACAGCACTTTTTTACGTGTTCCGTCGACATCGTCACGTCACGATATAATTCGACGTGAGATGGCTAAAAATGATCTCGGGCGATTTATTTCTGTATGACAAAAATTGCTTCGACCTGTTTGACTGTCTTTCGATCCTCTCTTTTCCTCGCGAATAAAATATTATTTCCAGTATCTTTGAAATAATGCATATAATATAATTCAATATTTCTCTTGCGTAATATTTTCTTTTTCTTCGTCTTACGAATGAAAAAGTTTTGCTTGAAACATCGTGTGTATATATATATATGTCTAACAAAATATATGTATATATATATATACACATCAGTGAATAATTTGAAGTACGTTAAGATTTTGAAAAGAAATAACAGCGTTAAATATTTGACTTCTGTTAATTGTGCTTAACGAAAGAAAAGGAACCATCAAAGATATAATATAAACTCCCGAATAAATATTTCATTCGCAGTGCTATCAAGCAGCTACAAAAAGAAAAGTTTTTTTAAATTCAAATATTCGAAATTCTCAGATGCACGTGGTCTGACTATACTGATCACATTTATACACTTATATTTATTACAACTATCATTTTAATGCCCGTTACTGATTATTACATATATAATAATAGATATAATGACTATATCTATATTACATAAGTTTCTATCTCGTCAGAATTGAAAGTGACAACTGAGAGCAAGAAAAATTACAAGCAAAAAAAAAAAAGAAAGACCGACATGATTATTTTCATACCGTGAATTTCTTTCCACGAAAAGTGCAATCTAAAATTAATTGATAATTGATTTAAAAATCTAAAATGTCAATTCGATGGACGTATAAAGGATAATTTCCCGCAGAATCCTTTCGTCACTGTAACGAGCAATTAGTTCGGCCTGCAATTAATCAAGGCGAGTCTCAGCTCTCGAAACACGGAGAAAAGCACACTCGATTTCCATCGCCATTACATCGACGTGACGTTTTCGTCGATTTACTCGAAACGATACACATTCGTTCGTAATTTCAATCTTGTCGGCGCATCGAGAGATGATACGTTAATTACGTTTAGAGCACTATCCCTCTTTGTCGTAACTAATTCACTCCGATACGAACTGCTGTCCTTTAAGATAACGTTCGTTCGACTATCGACTGGCCTAGATCCTTCCCAACGCGATGCTCCCAGCGCGATCATCGTTCAATTATCCATTCTCTGTGCTTTGATTCATCCTCTGTTACATATTCCAATGGGAGTTTCCCTTCTCGAACAATTTTTCCGTCTTCGGTCGTGGAATCTCGTCGGTAGTATGAAAATTGATTAAAAAAAAAAGAAAAAAAAAAAAAAGAAAGAAAAAAGTGGAACGAATTAATTGCTTGAAGTTAAATCTTGCAGCGAAATGGCCAAGACACACGTACAATATTTTTACATTACAAATGTACTTTGAACTCTATGAGCGATGTAAAATCGCAATCAAAACAGAGCAATTTGTGAAATTGTCAGTTCGCTAGTGTTTCCCTTCAGTTGGCATGTCATTGCGCAAAGAAGCTTACGCTAATTAGAATCTCTCTTCTCGGCGAATCTTTTCGTCTGTTCGCCGAAGCATTCCGTAATGGCGCGAAGAATGAATAATTAACAAGCAACTATTTACAAGCTTGCGAGCACGAAGTTCACAGGTCTCGTGCACCGGTGAAATCCCCGCGTCGGGCTAAATTATTTTCAACGTTTCTCCGGTAGATATTAATTAATAACCAAGGCGTAGTAATTACAGTTCGTTTTCCGAATAAATTCATTTCCCTTCGAAAAACCTTCGACGTCTCAACGAGCGAGCAATTGATGCCAAGAAATCACGGAAACTGTGCATAGAGCAATTATTTAAAACGGTTGGAATTAATACTCCACGCCGATTGAATTTCGACGAGTCTCGCGTGTCTGTTAAATTTTTAATTAAATTGAAATCTATATGCCCGATTATGTTGACGTTAATGAGACAATATAATCGAGGACCGGTCAGACTCGGTTGAATTACGCGTTGTACGCAATTTAATAGCGTTTAAACGATTAAATAAAGGATGCACGTGTGAAATGCGCAAATTAAAATGGAAATATCTCGTCCAGACGCTGATGTAGCGAAATTTTTCCGACAAAACGTTTTTTGCGGCGAAACGCGATGCTAAAATTGAAACAAAATAAACGGGGGAGAGATTGTTGTGCAATAGCTGAATGTGCCGATCGTTTTTCAATAACACCGGAAATCACTATGTACGCACGAGTCGAGGACATGGAAACTTTTGTAAAATTTTTTTCTTTTCTAAACAATGAGACGTTATAAATATCGTTTCAAGAGCGTGTATGTGCGGATGAAAAGTAATTCAATGTGACGAGAAAATACGAGGTATACTGAAATCATGGAAATAGAATGTTAAATAGAGTAATATAATGACTGTAATTAAACGACGTTGAATTATTATTCGGTTGGGTAACAAGTTTAATAAATTAAGTACGTGTCGCAAAAGTTATATAAAAAATACAAGTGATCGACGTTTTTGGAGAAAGTCAGTGGAGTTAAGAAATATATATTTATGCGGTGCAATGAATAAATTACCACTTAGCAATAAGTAGATTTTGTTTTTCTTATAACGTTCTGTTCAAACTTGTTCAAAACACGAGATTCCCTCAAACGAGGCAGAATGCAATAAAACACAACGAAGGTAAAATTTATTCGACATCAAACGCTCTTTCTTTATACGACAACTCTAACGAACTCTAACGATCGTTTCTAGCCCGACCAAAAGTAAACAGACCAAACAAATAATAATCTTCGAAGCCTTCTCTACCGTATTGCACGAGCTCGCGTGCAAAATCTGAATTCGTGAAATTTACCAGAGAATCTCTATCGATCGCCGTTATCATTCACCAGGAATCGTGCATCCACTCAGCAACGACGAAAGTGGGTGTCGACCGCCGCCAAAAATCCTGACAGCTAACAAACCTGAACGAGGAAATGAAATACAAACGTGCCGAAAGATTCAAATATCAATTCAGATCCGCGAGTCGAAAAACAGCCGGCCATCTCGAAAGTATTTACATCTCGGTTGAAAAGTGTGACAACAGAGGATTCTGCGAGGGAGAGAGAGGAGGACTCGCGAGTTCATCGATGTCTCCTGGTTTCGTTTCGGAAGGATCGGTAACCGGGTCGCGACGTGGAACAACACTTGAGAAAATTCGAAGGAGAAAATTTCACACACGCCGGGTGGCAAATCGATTAGCCAGGCTTCGCCCACGTTTTTCACTGGCGAGTGGCGCGTGCTGACGAAGAAAGGAATGAAACGAGGATCGAACCCTTTAACAGTAATTTCTGTTGGATTGTAAATTACTTTTAAAAAATTACTTTTATAAATTGTATAAATAGGGTACTTGATTACGTTTTGTACTTACGTATAATATATTGTTTTATATTTATTGGCAGTATATTTGATTGTTGTAGCAAGTTTGATTTGATTTTATCGCAGTAAATTTGATTGGAGGGGGGTTGCTCGAAGATAATCTGAAAATATCTCCAATTTAATTTAGTTTTAAACTAAGTTATAGTTGAGAGTATCGCTGATTTTGTGGATTATAGACGACTATCGTGATTTACATTAGGCTACTAAAATTGAGAAAATTTCGGGAATTGCAATATTAAGTTTAATTCTAAAAATAATCCTATATTTATTAATTTAATTTAGTTCTAAACTGTTACGGCTCAACGATCCAATGATATCAATTCAAAATTACCAATCAAACAGTATCGTTAGGTTACAAATAACTGTACTAATTCATGATTCGATTGCTGAAATTTCCAAAATTTTATTCCATTTCAAGTTGGAAATTTTCGAATGTAACGAGGATTATAGTTCCCATTGGTACTAGTCAAGAGTTACTTAAAAGAGAAGGTTCACGAGCTGATGAATCGAAGGAATACGATTGCCGATCGATCGACATGGTCGACTGGTTTGTACGTGATCGCTGCGAAAGCTGTCAGTCGCAAAGAAAAATCACCGGGCTATCGCGAGGGAAAGAAAAGGGGTGGGGAACGGTTTCTGAGGGATGGACGAATGACGAGGGACATATCGACGAACACGAATGACGATAAACGAAGAAGTCAAAGGTAAAAAACGAAGGGATAGTTTCGAAACGACAGTGGCAAATGTCGAGCGAGGCCGTTCTCGAATCAAGTGACCGGGGACACGCTTGCCTGTTTTGCATCATCATTAAGAATTTTCTACTCCCATTACTCTTACACCATTCGCTCTAGGATCTCTCACTAGATGACAGTAAGAAATATTGCAGAGTGAAGAAAAATGTGAAAGCATTCTTTCCACTTTAGGAGGTTAACGAAGAAATACCGCAGATATTGATTCCTCCCGAGGGACAATTAAACAAATCCGTAATCTGTCTTTGAAACACAGTTCACCTATCTAAGAACACCTATTTGCAGAGTGACCATTGAAATGGCTCCTTCGACCAAACCCCTGAACTTTATCACGTCGATAAAACGAAACTCCTCGGTTTACGACTCAAACCCGAGAGGAAAAGAAGGTGGAGGACATCGAAGAGACAGCTACCTCTTAAGGTAGCTTAGGAAACCGTACAACTTCCCTTCGTCCGAAATTCCTCGCCAGACCAAACTTCCACCACCGAACAAACCAAATATCACCAAAAAAACGAAGGCGAAAAACAAATTAGACGATTAGACGTCGAACGAATATAAAACGGCGGGTGGACGCGGCTGTCCCCAACGAGGACAAGGGGGTTGCTCTCGGCGGAAGGAAACGGTACTCACGATGATTGTTCGTCGGCTGCCTGCTGTAGAACGGGGGCTTGCGCTTCCTCCTCGTTCGCCGATTGCCTCTCGCTCTGCTCTCGAGACCTCGACACCCGACCTCGGCAACGAATTGGAAAAAACGAGCGTGAAACGTGACTTCTCGCGTCCGACGACGACGACGTGAAGGGAAGAGAAAACACACACACCAGGAGGGGGGCGCGTTTCGCGTTTTACAAGCGCATCGTTATACGCCCTGCGACATCGACGACGATGTAGACGGTGGAAAATCTATCGGTGGCACGGGTCTCTCTCTCGAATCGGTGGGACACGAGTGCGCCTGACCGGTGGCGGTGTACGAACATGGCCGACCAAGACGAAATCGATAAAACACGTTACGTTTTCCGCCGTTTCGAACGGACGCCGACGCTCTGCGCCCTTTCCGCCCCCCCCCCCCCGCCCCTTTTCGAAACGGTATATGCGTGCGCCGTAGACGTCGCAGTCGTCGGCCACTATCCCCCGATCATCGGCGCAAACGTTACCCGTAGACGACGATGAGGACGTCACGACGATGAACGAGGGACGCTCCATGCCCTCTACCTCTCGTTCGACACTCCGAATTCGGTCTGAATGATATGTCGATCCGTTTCGGGACTTTTGGTGATTCTCGTTTTTGATTCTTGACACATTCGACTTTTGAATTCGTGGAAACGTGGGATCTTCTTCCGACTCGGTTGGATTTGTTGGATAGGAGTTTGGTTGAATTTCGTTTCACGTCTCTATGTTTTTTTTCGAGCCGTTCTTTTCCTCTTTTTTTTGACAATTTTCCGTGATTTTGTATAGAACGAATATAAAGTTTCATTTGGATTTAAGTGGATTCGACCAAGGTTTGAAATTCAAGTTTGCGTTTGTACAAATACGTACTCCTCTTTACGAGTAATAATACTAGAACTACTGAAGTCAGTACGAGCCTTTATTTAAGTCCTATTTTTTTATTTGCGTCTTTGGTCAAAGTAAAGAAATAGAACATAAAGAAAGATACCTAGATTCTCTATCGAGGTATCTTTCTTAGAGACTTCTCAGAGATGACTGATGTTCTATATATTCCCTTTAACGACAAGACCACAAGTTTCACTGATGCAAATTAAAATGAATGAACCATTTTGTTTCATGTTTGCCGGAGAAATATGTAATACGATACGTGTATAAATTTAAACATCTATTAGTGGAGAATTAAAAATGATAAGAAATCTCTTTTATCTATTTCATATATTTCACATCTGAACATTGCATAGAAATAAAAAATCAACTATACAAAATATCCAATGTAGAATGCCCGTTATAATTCTTAACCCTTAACTAGTATCGTGAAATTATAAATAACTATGTACAGTTGTTTCTAATAAATTGCTAAAATTTAAGGCATTTGATCTTAGCTTTTATCTTAAATTCTTCGTGATAAAAATTTATAATAAAGTAAAATTCCAAAATCAAGCAACGATACCAGTTAAGTACCATAAGAATATAAATTTGCATAAAAGTCTGCAATCTAATAATAATTGTATGTCCGACCCCAAGTTCAAGTATTTTCGCCTAATCAATGTAACAAGGTGTCATAAAATTGAGCATACTTCGGATAAGGGAGTGAGGTGCTTAAAACTTTCGACTGAGCTCATATGGCAATTGAATTCGATTGGGGTTGAACTCGAGGATTGATTTACAACATTTAAGTGAAGTTAAATCGATCAAATAATTGAATATATTATACGCGAAACGCTAAGGTTGCTTAAAGCTTAGATCTGATAGTTTCTGCAAATAGATTTGAAATCAGAGTGATAGACAAAAATTAAGTTTCACCGTTTAATAGATATATATTCAGGAATATTCGAATAAAATATGATAGAAATTTGTCAATATTTAAACATTATGATTTAAATAAGTCGATTTAATTCATTTATTTCATTTAATTATTTTAAATTACTTGATTCAACTATAATTTAATTTAATTATCAAATTACATTTCTATTTCTATTGTGGAAATCAGGAAAAACCCAATACGATTTTCACTCGATCTTTAAAACTGTTGCATATTGCTGGTTTTGTTTAATTTTAATCTCCATTTTCTATGTCGCAAATTCATAAACATGTAAAATCCTACATCTTTCTTTTTTTTTTTTTTCATCGCTATTCATGCTTCGTGGCTATAACAGCGTCGTGTCATTTTTACTTTGTTTTTCTCATCCTTTCCGCGTCAAAGTTACGAAAACGCGATAGAAATTTCATACAAGCCCCGTCATCATTTTGTTCACTTTGTCCGCGATCGTTAGCAACCACTTTCGTAAAAATAAAAATAAAAAAAAAAACCACGCACACGTGTCTTTATTTACTTTCAAACGTTGCCCAACGTTTTATGTCATAAACGAATTACTCGACTGAAAAGCGAAATGCAATTTCCGAGGTTGTTCCCTATCTTCCGCGAAAAAAGAAAAGAAATGAGAAACCATAAGCAATCTAATTAAAATAACGACACTATAAATGTTTATTGACCGCAAAAATCCCTCGAGTGCAATTTCATTTTCAACTTGTTTAAATTTTACACTGGAGAAAAACTTTCGTCTACCAAAGACAAAAAAAAGTAAAAGAAATTAAATTTCTCTGCTTACTAATGTCTTAACAGACAAAGATAAATGGTTACAAAGTTATTATTAATGCACAGTAAAAATCTAATGAAATGAAAATAAAGACAATAAAGAGGGATATTAAGAAACCAAAAAAGTTTCGTGCGTTTTCTTAGAATGAGAATTAAACACATATAGAAAATGTATATTCTCTCATGTATAAAAAAAATCGTAAGCCCCTTTTTTAAACATAAGAATAAAAATCTATCTGCTATTCTAGTTTATTAGAAAATCGTCGATCAAGGAAAAATCCCCAATAAAAGGATATAGATATCACAGGAATATAAGAAGTAAACAGATGGCATCGGTTACTCTGATATTTTAGATTTTTAAAAAATTTTTCAGTTTCCTATATATTTCGAGATTCTGAAGATATTTTTGGTCAAACATTAGGGAAATCCTTACTTCTTACTCATTACATTCTTCTCTTTATTCCTTATATTCTCTTAATATTACAAGGGGAAGATCTCAAACTCAGGAATGTAGAAAATTACGAAACTTTAGGGATCGAAAACTTTCTATAAAGTTTGCTTAACGAAAAATCAAGTTCCGCGGTAAATAAATATCCTGACAAAGAAATAACGAGGCACGACTTACGTTCCCTCAAATATTTTATGCGACTTTAAACACTGGAGGTATGCGAGAACCCGAAATATCGGGTCGACGATCACTGCTTAACTCGATTTTCGTCTACATAACTTTTCTCTACATAAATTTCTATTTAATATACATCAATGCAGTTATAACTTGGAAATTAATATCACGAAAGTGTAAATTTATTTTTAGCCAGTTATAGAT